>NW_026601038.1:0-85656 GCF_029448725.1 Salvelinus fontinalis
CACACTAGCGTCATTGTCTTAAAGTCGCACATCTCCATCGCAGTCAGAGGTTCAGACTGAGCGTTACCCACTCCAGTCAGCTGATGGCGGTGGGCGATTTTAAGGCAATGCTGTTAGTGTGACGTATAATCTAGTGGACGGAACGCAATGCTGTTAGTGTGACGTATAATCTAGTGGACGGAACGCTTCTTTCAGCAGCAGCAACAGTTAGTCCGCCACCTCGGTAGCTTGCTAGCCAAAATAGCCGAACCCATAAAGCTCTTTAGACGCTTTAGTGTATATTAGCCACTGTATTTTAAACCCTTGTCTGTCGTCTAGTTAGTTAGTTATCCTATTTAATTTCATATTTACGGTGCTGTTGTTATTATTCAGCTAGCGGACTGGTTAAGTTAGCATTAGCCTAGCTAGCTAACATCTCCGACCATGAGTTCACTAAATGACTCTCTTCCTGCTGAAGAAGAGACGGTCTGTTGGACGGAGAAAGAAGCTCTCATCAAAGAGGAGGAGGAAGAGAAGGATGTTACAATACAAAAACAAGTAGAGGGTGAGGCTGTTACAGGGAAAGAAGAAGAGGAAGACGTTACAGTGAAAGAGGAGGAGGGTGTTACAGTAAAAGATGAGGAGGATTCAGTTTTTGAAGTGAAAGCGGAGGATGGGGAGATTACGGTCTCATCGGAAGAAGAGGAGGAGGAAACTGGATATCTGGGCCCGATTTCCCAAACGCAATTTAAGGCATCCAGTGGTTCTAAAGATGAACTTAGCCATAAGATGGTTTTGAGAAACCGGGCCGTGATTACCACTGGTAAGTACTGTCTTAAAAACAGAGGTACAAACTCTGCAGTTGTTGAACTGATTTTTGGTGTTAAAGGGGAAATCGGCAATTGCTACATCCATATTTTGACTTTTAAATGATTATTTATAGCCATTGATTTTTGATGAATATAACACATGCCTCATGAGCTTAGTTAAACTGTTGTACCCCATCAGAACCCCAAATAAGCTTTTTTTACTCCAATGTTTAGAAACAATGTATATCAACAGCCTCAACATGGTTAACTATAATGTTGATATCATGGATGGTCAGTCCTTTCATCCATAGGTCTGTCTATGAATTTGAGAGTAGTTAAATGTCTCCAGGCCCATCATCATCTTATTACCAAAACAGTGGTGGAATGACTGCTTTGTTATTGTTTCAACTTCAGATTGGTTGATTGATGTGTGGCTTTTTTAAAGGGACAACCTAGTATTTAAACAGCAACAAAATGGCTGCCAAGAGTCTTGGTTTGGTAAACAGCTGAGGGATGGGGCTGGAGAAATGTAACCACTCTCAAATTCATAGAGAAAGCTATTGTAGCAACCCTAACTCAACACCTAGCGAACACGTCAAGAAGTTCAGACATCTTGGTGTAACAGTTATAAGGTGTTGGCTTGACAGTCGCTGGACCCAGGTTTGAGTCCAGCTCAGGGCAACCCCCTGAATTCACTACACTATGAATACAAGGACTGGCCATCCATGATGTCATAATGATAGTTTAACCAGATTTCTAGGATATATAGTATATTCTAGAATTCATCCATGATGTCATAGTGATAGTTTAACCAGGTTTCTAGGATATATAGTATATTCTAGAATTCATCCATTATGTCATAGTGATAGTTTAACCAGGTTTCTAGGCTATATAGTATATTCTAGAATTGCCAGTGAAGAATTCCTGTGAAGGCAAATTATTAGAGCTGTTGATAAGTCATTGTATAATATTCAGCCAATTTTTTGTCATGCCTTTACATTAAAGGCAAGACATACCTAGAAGCAATTACCTTCATGAATTGGTTTGAAACCTTTGTTTTAAATCCTTCTCAAAGTTGGTGCCTTGACGGATTTGTAAAAAATGGTTTATCATGAAACACTGTTTTTTAAATTTATTTAAATGTAACCCTTATTTCAGTTAAGTCAGTTAAGTCAGTTAAGAACAAATTCTTATTTACAATGACTGCCTACACCGGACGATGCTGGGCCAATTGTGCGCCGCCCTATGGGACTCCCAATCACGGCCGGTTGTGATACAGCCTGGATTTGATCCAGGGTGTCTGTAGTGGCGCCTCAAGCACTGAGATGCAGTGTCCGCTGCGCCACTCGGGAGCCCCAAAATCATGTTCTAGTGCTGTCCCCAACTAAAATACATCTTGGTCAACCAAGAGTCATCTGTTCTTTCTACCAATCGCCCCATGTGTTTTTATAAAATCAAATATACGTACTGAACTTGTCTGATGCTTTAAGCATTCTGTTGGATCAAATAATTAAGACACACAAATGACTCGAAGTCATAACCAGAGGGAGCCGCTCGTCAACATAACCCGACCAGAGGGAGCCGCTCGTCAACACAACCCGACCAGAGGGAGCCGGTCGTCAACACAACCCGACCAGGGGGAGCCGGTCGTCAACACAACCCGACCAGAGGGAGCCGGTCGTCAACACAACCCGACCAGAGGGAGCCGGTCGTCAACACAACCCGACCAGAGGGAGCCGGTCGTCAACACAACCCGACCAGAGGGAGCCGGTCGTCAACACAACCCGACCAGAGGGAGCCGGTCGTCAACACAACCCGACCAGAGGGAGTCCCCCCTCCGTTGCTGGACTTCGTAAATTCTGCCGTTTTGCTCCTGAAGTTTTCAGTAATAGACTAATAGACTACAGATAGATAGACTAATAGACTAGTAATTGACTACACCATCAGTCTGCAACCTTTTCCAGTTGGAGTGCCAATTTATCTGACCATTTCTACCAATCTGCGTGCCAGTTATGATTTTCATATGCACATTTTACTGGAACAGTTTCATTTAATTTATAATAGTATCTCAAAATTATTGTCTGTGATTAATCTACAATCTATCTAAATGAAAATTATACAAATCTAAATAACTTTTATTGCCATTGCCAACTATGTAAAAAAATAGCCTACATAAAGCCAACAAATGAAAACATTGCATTCTGCAGGTAGAAAATATCCTGATAAAAATAAATATCCTAGAAATCACATTGGCTGCAAATGGCCTGTCTACTACAAACTTGAAACATTGTATCAACTATCAACTGGGTCAGGAAACTCGGATAGCAAGCTTGCAACATTGTATAAAATATTCTAGGCCCTCAGGTTCATGCTCCAGTGAGTTCTTGACAGTTCTTGACAGTAATCAGGTATTTTATGACATTTCCACTGGATCAGAGCATTACATTTTCCCTTTTATGCCGTGTGTTTATCGAAATGGTGAGAGCTGGAAATATTTTACAAAAATACTTTAAGGAACTATTGTCATTCGCAATTGATTGTGATTAGACTTTGTTTACTTGCTGTTTGGATGTGAAGAAGAAATTCCTTTGAGAAGCTCCACAACTCATTAGTGGTTCAGCGTTAAGACAATCAGAAATACTATCAGACATCCCCAAATGGGCACATTTATAGGCCTACATTTGTGTGCCGGCCAGGTAGACTAGTCCTACTTCTATATGTGTAACCAGGTAGACTAGTCCTACTACTATATGGGTAACCAGGTAGACTAGTCCTACTTCTATATGTGTCACCAGGTAGACTAGTCCTACTTCCTATATGTGTAACCAGGTAGACTAGTCCTACTTCTATATGTGTAACCAGGTAGACTAGTCCTACTTCCTATATGTGTAACCAGGTAGACTAGTCCTACTTCCTATATGTGTAACCAGGTAGACTAGTCCTACTTCCTATATGTGTAACCAGGTAGACTAGTCCTACTACTATATGGGTAATCAGGTGTGCGTCCTTACTCAACATTGACAGGAGTGTTTCAAACAAAAGACAATGAATAAATTGACAACTGACGCATCTTGCGGGGTCAGGTCTGGGTGGTCTGCCAGGGGACGTTTCATTTAGTATCCGTTTGGGTCGGCTGGGGGATGATTGTATTTCCCCATAGAATGTTGTTCCGAAGTTGACCAACTGAAAGGGAGTGTTACTTTGATTATAATTACTCTTCCCTTAAGGAGGGAATCGAGGTTCAACACCTGTTTGGCCCTGCCCTTTCCTGGGCTGGTGAAGAGCGGCATTACATTTTAAGGAATAAATCCAAGCCTCACTCTCATCACCTGTGGACGGTGGTGCTTCCAGCGAGGCGTGGATTTAATAGTATGTTGTACCTAGTTTCCCTCCTTCAGGGAACAGTAGTTATAGTCATAACGTTACACTTGTCATATGATGAACTTCAACTTAAATACTGGATCTTGCTGTGGGACAGTTTTTTTGTATTCTGAAATGCAACAGTTTTCATGGGCACAGAAATACTAAATCATTTCAGAGTTTGCTAAATCCAATGGTTTTTAACTGAGTCATCTTGTAATCCAAGGTGGTGTAGCATTAAGACCTGTTTGTTGTAAATGGTATGTATTTTTCGTCTTTTTTTGTATATATTGCAATATATTTAAATCTTTTTCCATTTTTAAATTAAATATACCTTCCGGCAACCCGCCTCACCCATTATGATACGGATCAGCATTTTTTTTTTTTTTTAGACCTTATAGCTAGAACCTCCATCAGCAGCTAGCCATCAGAAGCTAACCAGCTAATTAGCTACTAGCTATTTAGTCATTGTTAGCCACTGCTAGCGGCCTTTACCTTTTTAGCTCAGACACCAGCCGCTTTTAGCCTGGATAACACCTGCCAGTCTGCACAGCGCGATATCAACCCTGAGCATATCGGACTGTTTTTCTCCACTACATCACCGTATTCCTGCCGTAAGCTCTGGACCATTACACCGGATAATCGCAGCTGGCTAGCTGCTACCGAATGGCCCAGCCCCGAAGCTAGCCTTGAGCCAGGCCCATCTCCCGGCCTGCTTAGTGGACCCTATGATCACTCGGCTACACAGCTGATGCCTCCCAGACTCTTCACTAAGACGACTAGAAGCCTCTACATCACCGGATTCCTGCCGTAAGTTCTGGACCTTTGCACCGGATTGGCTACAGTGGCTAACACCCTTGTCCCGAAGCTAGCACCAGTTAGCCTCGAGCCAGGTGCATCTCCCGGCTAGCAAACAAAATTACTCCAGCTACAATACCTCTTTTGCCAGTTGGCCTGGACCCTTTGTCGACACGGAGCACCGCCGATCCATCACGACTGGTCTGCCAACGCAATTCCGTCAGATGTGCCCTCAACCGGCCTTTGCCAGACGTCGGTGACACCCTTGTCCCGAAGCTAGCACTAGTTAGCCTCGACCCAGGCGCGGCTCCCGGCTAGCATAGTAACGACTACCTAACGGCTTCCCTGGTTCATATATTGCTGTTCACTGGACCCTATGATCACTGGGCTACATAGCTGATGCCTGCTGGACTGTTCATTAACCTTTTCTCAATAGGGGGTGCTGTTTTCACTTTGTAAAACTTTCGTTCCCAAATTAAGTTGTAAATGAGAACTTGTTCTCAACTGGCCGACCTGGTTAAATAAAGGTTAAGTAAATATAAAATTATAATACTAAAAATGTAGCAGCAGTATAGACCTAGTCTGTTCATTACATACATGATGTATTGTTACACCATGTAGGAGCAGTATAGACCTAGACCAGACTAGTATAGACCTAGTCTGTTCATTATATACATGATGTATTGTTACACCATGTAGGAGCAGTATAGACCTAGACCAGACTAGTATAGACCTAGTCTGTTCATTATATACATGATGTATTGTTACACCATGTAGGAGCAGTATAGACCTAGACCAGACTAGTATAGACCTAGTCTGTTCATTATATACATCTACATGATGTATTGTTACACCATGTAGGAGCAGTATAGACCTAGTCTGTTCATTATATACATCTACATGATGTATTGTTACACCATGTAGGAGCAGTATAGACCTAGTCTGTTCATTATATACATCTACATGATGTATTGTTACACCATGTAGGAGCAGTATAGACCTAGTCTGTTCATTATATACATCTACATGATGTATTGTTACACCGTGTAGGAGCAGTATAGACCTACAGTAGCTAGCTACTTATTTAGATGTAGTATAACTTAATGAAACTGCCTTAAATATGCTGTGGTAAACATTTTTTATTCTCACTAATCAATCAACACATTCCTGTCTTTGTATGTCTCAATATAATAGTATTATTTAATTAAATCCATTTAAAATAATCTTTTGTCGAAAAATAAAATATGATCCTCAACTGCATTTCCCCTCCAGTCAGCAGACGGCGATGTGCGTCTTTCAGGCGATGCTGCCAGCGTGACGTATAACCTAGTGGACGGTTCTTCATAAACAGCTCGTCAACCACCTCGGTAGCTTGCTAGCCAACACAGCCGAAAGATTCAAGCTATTTATACGCTTTCGGTGTATATTAGCTACTGTGTTTTCGACACACTTCTGTCGTATCAACTTGTTAACCTATTTAATTTAATATTACGTTATTTTGTATTAGTCAGCTATAGTAGCTGGCTGGTTTAGTTAGCACTAGCCTAGTCGCTAATGATAGCTAGATAGCTAGCTAGCTAACATCCCCGACCATGAGCTCCCTAAACATCCCACCTCCTGTTAAAGAAGAGGCGGTCTGCTGGACGGAGAAAGAAGCTCTTGTGAAAGAGGAGGGGGTCACAGTAAAACAAGAAGTAGAGGGTGAGGCTGTTACAGTGAAAGAAGAAGAGAAAGACGTTTCAGTGAAAGAAGAGGAAGATGCGTTCAGAGTGAAAGAGGAGGAGGATGTTACAGTGAAAGAAGAGGAGGATGAGAAAGAGGAGGATGCAGTTTTTGGTGTGAAAGAAGAGGAGGTTGGAGATCTGTTTAACACCAGTAAGTACCGTCTCTGCAGTCGTTGAACCAATATGCAGTAAAGGGGTTCTACACTTTAATGTTGTTCTGTAGGAATGGCTGAAGCTACACTGTAACGTGTAGAACATCAAGAGTGGACCATCAACAAAACGTTAACAATTGATCAAATGCATCCAATGACAATGCCTGAAATACTGTAGTCCTCAATATCTCCTATTAGCTTAGCCCAATATGCTTTTTACCGAAACAGGCAGGGAGTACGCTTTGTTATTGTTTCTACTGCTGATTGCTGCCCCCGTTACTCCTCAAGGTCCAAGGACTGTATGTTATTTTCAGAGGTAGACTGGCTCTGCAGCTAAAATAGTCACATATTCCATCTAAATGTGAATCCATTCTCAATTGCGATACATTTCTAGAAACATAAATCGCTGCACTTTCATATCAATTGAGAATAATTTCACACAATACTTTCATATCACATCAAAATAAGTAACCAGTTGCAATACCCCAAACGGTAAACCAAATTCGTTTCTCGTAATTTCACCTTCCTTTCGGCTTCTTTTTCTTTGGACTAAATATGGCGGTTGGAAACCAACTTTAAGGTGCATTACCACCATCAACTGGACTGGAGTGTGGACCTCAGTTCATCTTTCAATCACCCAGGTGGGAATATACCAAGACAGTCATGAAGAGAGCACAACAAAACCTTTTCCCCCTCAGGAGACTGAAAAGATTTGGCATGGGTCCCCAGATCCTCAAAAGGTAATACAGCTGCACCATCGAGAGCATCCTGACCGGTTGCATCACCACCTGGTATGGCAACTGCTCGGCGCTACAGAGGGTAGTGCGAACGGCCCAGTACATCACTGTGGCCAAGCTTCCTGCCATCCAGGACCTATATAATAGGCGGTGTCAGAGGAAAGCCCACAACATTGTCAGAGACTCCAGTCACTCAAGTTATAAACTGTTTTCTCTGCTACTGCACGGCAAGTGGTACCGGAGCACCAAGTCTAGGACCAAAAGCCTCCTCAACAGCTTCTTCCCCCAAGACATAAGACTGCTGAACAATTCATGAAATCGCCACCAGACAATTTACATTGACCCCCCCCCCCCCCACCCCCCTCCATTTTGTGCACTGCTGCTACTCGCTGGTTGTTTGTTACCTATGCATAGTCACTACGCCCCCACCATGTACAGATTACCTCAACTAGCCTGTACCCCCGCACACTGACTCAGTACCGGTGCCCCCTGTATATAGCCTCCACACTGACTCGGTACCAGTGCCCCCTGTATATAGCCTCGTTATTCTCATTGTGTTACTTTTTATTATTACTTTTTATTTTAGTCTACTTGGTAAACGTTTTCTTCTTCTTGAACTGCACTGTTGGTTAAGGGCTTGTAAGTAAAGCATTTCACTGTAAAGTCTAAGTTGGTGTCTTGACGGATTTGTAAAAAAACGGTTTATCATAAAACACTATACAGTGGGGAGAAGAAGTATTTGATACACTGACGATTTTGCAGGTTTTCCTACTTATAAAGCATGTAGAGGTCTGTAATTTGTATCATAGGTACACTTCAACTGTGAGAGACGGAATCTAAAACAAAAATCCAGAAAATCACATTGTATGATTTTTAAGTAATTAATTTGCATTTTATTGCATGACATAAGTATTTGAAACATCAGAAAAGCAGAACTTAATATTTGGTACAGAAACCTTTGTTTGCAATTACAGAGATACGTTTCCTGTAGTTCTTGACCAGGTTTGCACACACTGCAGCAGGGATTTTGGCCCATATAGACCTTCTCCAGATCTGTCAGGTTTTGGGGCTGTCGCTGGGCAATACGGACTTTCCGCTCCATCCAAAGATTTTCTATTGGGTTCAGGTCTGGAGACTGGCTAGGCCACTCCAGGACCTTGAGATGCTTCTTACGGAGCCACTCCTTAGTTGCCCTGGCTGTGTGTTTCGGGACGTTGTCATGCTGGAAGACCCAGCCATGACCCATCTTCAATGCTCTTACTGAGGGAAGGAGGTTGTCGGCCAAGATCTCGCAATACATGGGCTCATCCATCCTCCCGTCAATACGGTGCAGTCGTCATGTCCCCTTTGCAGAAAAGCATCCCCAAAAATGATGTTTCCACCTCCGTGCTTCACGGTTGGGATGGTGTTCTTGGGGTTGTACTCATCCTTCTTCTTCCTCCAAACACGGCGAGTGGAGTTTAGACCAAAAAGCTTTATTTTTGTCTCATCAGACCACATGACCTTCTCCCATTCCTCCTCTGGATCATCCAGATGGTCATTGGCAAACTTCAGACGGGCCTGGACATGCGCTGGCTTGAGCAGGGGGACCTTGCGTGCGCTGCAGGATTTTAATCCATGACTGCATAGTGTGTTACTAATGGTTTTCATTGAGACTGTGGTCCCAGCTCTCTTCAGGTCATTGACCAGGTCCTGCCTTGTAGTTCTGGGCTGATCCCTCACCTTCCTCATGATCATTGATGCCCCACGAGGTGAGATCTTGCATGGAGCCCCAGACAGAGGGTGATTGACCATCATCTTGAACTTCTGCGTCAACAGTTGTTGCCTTCTCACCAAGCTGCTTGCCTATTGTCCTGTAGCCCATCCCAGCCTTGTGCAGGTCTACAATTTTATCACTGATGTCCTTACACAGCTCTCTGGTCCTGGCCATTGTGGAGAGGTTGGAGTCTGTTTGATTGCGTGTGTGGACAGGTGTCTTTTTGTACAGGTAACGAGTTCAAACAGGTGCAGTTAATACAGGTAATGAGTGGAGAACAGGAGGGCTTCTTAAAGAAAAACTAACAGGTCTGTGAGAGCCAGAATTCTTACTGGTTGGTAGGTGATCGAATACTTATGTCATGCAATAAAATGCAAATTAATTACTTAAAAATCATACAACGTGATTTTCTGGATTTTTGTTTCAGATTCCTTCACTCACAGTTGAAGTGTACCTATGATAAAAAATTACAGACCTCTACATGCTTTATAAGTAGGAAAACCTGCAATATCGGCAGTGTATCAAATACTTGTTCTCCCCACTGTATATATATATTTTTTTTAAATGTTGTTGACACCCCTCCCCAGAGGTGTCTCATTATTGGGATTCATTGCTGATTCCTACCTGTAACTCACTATGAGGTGTCTAGTGATAAAGGTTAAGGCAAGGCTTTCGACTCTGTCAATCACCACATTCTTATCGGCAGACTCAACAACCTTTGTTTCTCAAATGACTGCCTCCCCAGCTTCACCAACTACTTTGCAGACAGAGTTCAGTGTGTCAAATCGGAGGGCCTGTTGTCCAGACCTCTGGCAGTCTCTATGGGGTACCACAGGGTTCAATTCTCTGGCCGACTCTTTTCTCTGTATATATCAATGATGTCGCTCTTGCTGCGGGTGATTCTCTGATCCACCTCTACGCAGACGACACCATTCTGTATACACCTGGCCCTTCTTTGGACACTGTGTTAACAAACCTCCAAATGAGCTTCAATGTCATACAACTCTCCTTCCGTGGCCTCCAACTGCTCTTATATGCTAGTAAAACTAAATGCTCTTCAACCTATCGCTGCCCTCATCCGCCCGACTAGCATCACTACTCTGGACGGTTCTGACTTAGAATATGTGGACAACTACAAATACCTAGGTGTCTGGTTAGACTGTAAACTCTCCTTCCAGACTCACATTAAACATCTCCAATCCCAAATTAAATCTAGAATAAGCTTCCTATTTCACAACAAAACCTCCTACACTCACGCTGCCAAACATACCCTTGTAAAACTGACTATCCTACCGATCCTTGACTTCGGTGATGTCATTTACAAAATAGCCTCCAACACTCTACTCAGCGAACTGGATGCAGTCCATCACAGTGTCATCCATTTTGTCACCAAAGCCCCATATACCACCCACCACTGTGACCTGTATGCTCTCGTTGGCTGGTCCTCGCTACATATTCATCGCTAAACCCACTGGCTCCAGGTCATCTATAAGTCTTTGCTAGGTAACGCTCCGCCTTAACTCAGCTCACTGGTCACCATAGCAACACCCACCCATAGCATGGCCTGTTTATTGCCTTACCTCCTTACTCCATCACACTGTATATAGATTTTTATATTGTGTTATTGACTGTACTTTTGTTTATCCCATGTGTAACTCTGTGCTTGTTTTTTTGTCGCACTGCTTTGCTTTATCTTGGTCAGGTGGCAGTTGTGAATGAGAACTTGTTCTCATCTGGACACCTGGTTAAATAAAGGTGGGGGAAAAATGTAATTAAAAATACATTTAAAAAATCATAACTTTATTGACAACACCCAAATAGATACTGTCATTAATGCGATTCTTCAATAATTAAACATATTTCTTAATACTGTAGCAAACATTATATTACACAGGACATTCAAACGAGCCTTACAATTATAATCCAAAGTAGTGTGAAATGCACTCATAAGCAACCTGTAAATGGAGGTTACTCCCGAGTTTTCCCCCATTCACATTCAGAAAAAACTGAAAAACTAAAATCTTTGCTCAACATTTTTGCTCTAATCAGATATAGTACATCCATAACTATCGGTTTCCTCATTACCAGATATACTACATCCATAACTAGTGGTTTCCTCATTACCAGATATACTACATCCATAACTAGTGGTTTCCTCATTACCAGATATACCAGATATACTACATCCATAACTATCGGTTTCCTCATTAGCGGGGAGGAGTTTCTACAATCAAATTGTATGTTCATCGCCCTCGTTCCTCAGTTTTAGGAAACACAGAAAGGGCCCTATATTGGAGACCAAAAGTTGTCAGGCACAACATGAATAACTTATTTCTAGCCTACAATCATCGATGTTACTACTAATGTGAAAATAAGACATTATATGACTATTCTTGCTCAATTTAAGACAATTGTCAAATAATTTTAACATTCATTACAGACGTCAATTGTTGTACAACATCATGGCTACACTGTTGGCATCACCTTTTACAGTGGATTTCCACTGTTGTTGGCCTTTAATCATCTGACTTTGTTGTTCACACAGGAGAGAGACGGGACTACCGTGGGTCCTCTGGGGAGCCTCAACAACCTCATGATGCTGACGAGGCAGAGAAGAGTCTCTCCAGATCAGAACACATCAATAAACACCTGCAGAGATCCACAGGGAAGAGAACTCACTGCTGCTCTGACTGTGGGAAGAGATTCACCTCATCAGACATTAAAATTCATCAGAGAACACACACACGAGAGAAACCTTTTAGCTGTGATCAATGTGGGAAGAGTTTTACTGCATCTAGCAATCTGACTAAACACCAGAGAACACACACAGGAGAGAAACCTTATAGCTGTGATCAATGTGGGAAGAGTTTTGGTCAATCTGGAGAGCTGACAGTGCACCAGAGAAGACACACAGGAGAGAAATCTTTTAGCTGTGGTCAATGTGGGAAGAGTTTTACTAAGTCTGGCCATCTGACTCTACACCAGAGAATACACACAGGAGAGAAACCTTATAGCTGTGATCAATGTGGGAAGAGTTTTGGTCAATCTGGAGCGCTGACAGTGCACCAGAGAACACACACAGGAGAGAAACCTTACAGCTGTGGTCGATGTGGGAAGAGTTTTACTACATCTGGCCATCTGACAAAACACCAGAGAATACACACAGGAGAGAAACCTTATAGCTGTGGTCAATGTGGGAAGAGTTTTACTACATCTGGCCATCTGACTCTACACCAGAGAATACACACAGGAGAGAAACCTTATAGCTGTGGTCAATGTGGGAAGAGTTTTGGTCGATCTGGCCATCTGACTCTACACCAGAGAATACACTCAGGAGAGAAATCTTATAGCTGTGATCAATGTGGCAAGGGTTTTGGTCGATCTGGAGAACTAACAGTGCACCAGAGAACACACACAGGAGAGAAACCTTATATCTGTGGTCAATGTGGGAAGAGTTTTACTACATCTGGCCATCTGTCTTTACACCAGAGAACACACACAGGAGAGAAACCTTATAGCTGTGTTCAATGTGGGAAGAGTTTTAGTCAATCTGGACAGCTGACTCAACACCAGAGAATACATACAGGAGAGAAACCTTATAGCTGTGATCAATGTGGGATGAGTTTTACTACATCTGGTTCTCTGTCTCTACATAAGAGAACGCACACAGGAGAGAAACCTTATAGCTGTGATCAGTGTGACAAGAGATACTCTGATAAAAGATCTCTGATCAAACATCAGACAATACATACATGAAGGAGTTATTTCGTGATATCAATGAATTAATGTCACAATGTAGAATGTTTTAACATTGTAGTAGGAGTATTTTAAGGAATTTCACAATGTTGAACCCTAAACCTTTGCCCCATTCAATTGATTTCAGCGTGATATGGATATTATACTTGGGAAAAATACAGGCTCTGAATTGAAAGAGTACTATTTATGTGATTTAACAAAAAGTGACTAACACAAAAGAGTTGTGTTACACTTACCACATTGGTGACCCACTTGAATCAAAATGCAGCACTTCAGAATGTAGTGATCTGTTTTCTACAAATTGTCCTCTCACCAGTGATGTACACATTATTCCCAGATTCCTTGTGTTTTTTGAGCTGTTAGTTTTAACAGGACGTGCAACCTCATCTCCCTCCTCTCGCACAATTGATTTCAACATATCGATGAGTTATGACAAATAAGTGTTGCGTTCCTTTGTTTAGTGACCCCTAAATTTAAATGCATCACTCCAAAATGTAGCTGACTGTCTTCTGCAGGTTGTCCTCTAACCAGTGAGGTAAAAGATATCTCCCATTTCCATGTGTTTTTTAGATGTTAGTTTCAACAGCACGAACAACCTGATCTCCCCCCTAATCGATATCAGTGATTTATTGCTACTTGTCAAAACAACAGGGTTTTTGGTGCTTGTGTCCATGGTGACGACAACTTGGTTTCTGATTGTCTCAAGGTTGGGCAGTCAAAAAGATTTGTGTTTTGTGTTTAGCCAGTGCGTTCCATGGATCACAAATTATTTTGAATTTCCGTATTAGAGATGAGTTATGTTTGGGCTCGTTCCAAGGGGAGGAGAGTCCTAGAAGCTAGTGGGGGAAAAATACACTTTTTCTTGTTTTTAATTGTTGATAGCCAGTAGACACCATGTTTATATTGGTGAAGAATTGTAGTTGATTATATTGTGAAATGGAAGTTGTTTTCTGTTGGTGGTGAGCATTCTCTTAAGGTGTTACAGTATTTGGTTTTTCCATTTATGTTTTGAGGTTGGACTTTAGCGCGTATAGCTCGTTAGCACGTAGGACGCACTGATTGGTGTCACCTCGTTAGTCAGTATGTTTTACACCTGTGCTGGCTTGTCCATCTCGTTTGTGGGAAGGTGTTTCACCTGAGCTGGTCCAGGTTCTATTTAAGAGTGTCTGGCCCAGTGCGCCAGTTGTCTTGATAGATGTGGAGAGTCAACACCTTTAGTTGCTCCACCTTTTTGGTTTGCTTCCTGTCTTAAAGTTTGTTGTGGGTTTTTCTTTTGTTTGCCTCTTCTTGGGCAGATTTAGTGGGTGTCATAGTGGGTGTCTTTTAGGTCCCAGTTGTTACCAGTCAATTTTCAATCGATGCCCCCGTAGTGTCTTTCAGAACCCCTCCTAAAAAACAAGTTATGTTTTGGGTTGGATGTAGCATCATATTGTTAATATTTGAATCAATGGCATTTCCTTTGCAATGCTCATTAGTCTTTCAGTTGTTTGTTTTTTTATCCTCAATATTTCTGTTTATTTTCATTGTTTTTTCCTGTGAAGCCATTGTGTTGCATCCATGTCTGAAATGTGCTGCATAAATAAAGCTTGATTTGACTTCAACAAATGAACCCAATGACTGACCAATCAACAGACTCTTGGTCCCTCTTAGTATTTGTTAATGAATAGAATACAGTATATACATATGAGATGAGTAATACATAGACAGATACAGTAGAATAGGATAGAATACAGTATATACATATGAGATGAGTAATACATAGACAGATACAGTAGAATAGGATAGAATACAGTATATACATATGAGATGAGTAATGCATAGACTAAGATACAGTAGAATAGGATAGAATACAGTATATACATATGAGATGAGTAATACATAGACTAAGATACAGTAGAATAGGATAGAATACAGTATATACATATGAGTTGAGTAATGCCAGATATGTAAACATGCAGGAGATCCATGAAGGAAAGATAGTGATGGTGCTCAGTGACGTTGTTGCAAATGGTGGGGAACAACCAATCACGATGAGGGATCGCCAGCTGTGAACGCTTTAGCATGCTGGAGACAACCATGGAGAATGTGAATCAAGTGTTCCAATTGTAAAACGTTTGATTTAATTACATCAAGTGTTCCAATGGTAAAACGTTTGATTTAATTACATCAAGTGTCCCAATGGCAAAACGTTTGATTTAATTACATCAAGTGTCCCAATGGCAAAACGTTTGATTTAATTACATCAAGTGTTCCAATGGTAAAACGTTTGATTTAATTACATCAAGTGTCCCAATGGCAAAACGTTTGATTTAATTACATCAAGTGTTCCAATGGCAAAACGTTTGATTTAATTACATCAAGTGTCCCAATGGCAAAACGTTTGATTTAATTACATCAAGTGTCCCAATGGCAAAACGTTTGATTTAATTACATCAAGTGTTCCAATTGTAAAACGTTTGATTTAATTACATCAAGTGTTCCAATTGTAAAACGTTTGATTTAATTACATCAAGTGTCCCAATGGTAAAAGGTTTGATTTAATTACATCAAGTGTTCCAATGGTAAAACGTTTGATTTAATTACATCAAGCGTCCCAATGGTAAAACGTTTAATTTAATTACATCAAGCGTCCCAATGGTAAAACGTTTAATTTAATTACATCAAGTGTTCCAATGGTAAACCGTTTGATTTAATTACATCAAGCGTTCCAATGGTAAAACGTTTGATTTAATTCCATCAAGTGTTCTAATGGTAAAACGTTTGAGTTCATTGTGACCCCTCCTGGTCCTCGTGTCCATCCTCATGAAGTTACGCAGGACACAGGTAGCCTTCACACACCTGAACTCCTCCAGGAGGCAGTCCCAGATGACCTTGGTCACCCAACCTTGCAGTGCCCTACACGGTAACTGTAGGCAAATGTTTTGAAGGAATCTCCAGTTACAAGGTATCTGTAGGAATATGGAAGACAATGTAATTATTAGACTGTTACATCACCAGGTCATTGTGGATTACTAAAGTATAATATCCCTAATAACAAATCATGATAACATTGGATTGATAGATGCATGGGCACACATATGTACATGTGTAGCATGTGACTAACAGGGTCATATCAAGGATAGCATCACAAATGAATACATAAATACCACTTGAAGCTTGATGATGAGTTGACCATTTGAATCAGCTGTGCAGTACTGAGGCAAAAACAACAATGTGCACCTCTTTGAGTCCCCAGGACTGAGAACCACTGCTCTTCATTGGGACCTCTTCATATGTAGACTGGCTTTCATAGAGCTCTTTATCTGAGGACAGAAAACCTCACAAGAAACACACTTCATTACAGTCAAATTACACCACACTGAATATTATGTTACTATTATCTCCGTCCTCACTTCTAGGGACAGGAACAACACTAAAGTACCTGCCCTATCCAGAATAGCCTCCTCTCTCACTGACAGTTGGGGCTGCTATCCTTTCACCCTCCAAGGCTGTTAGCTAGCTACCTACAAATGCATTTGGAGTTTGTTTTTTACAGTGATAAATAGATAGCTAATATGAAGTTAGGTAGCTGGTGATATTTCATTCACTTAGCTATCTATCTATACAGTATTTGAAGTTGGTTAGATAGCTAGCCAACTAGCTAGTTCATTTAACAGCTCATTTGAGTTAGCCTGCACTGTAGCTAGTTAGCTAATTATACATCGTTGTTTTTTTTACACTTTGAAAATCTGTTTCCTTACTTGAATAGGTTCTTCCAGCCATGTGGACAACTGGAAACAGGGCAGCAAAGTTTGTCACCAGAGCGTTTTAGAGGATATTACTATTGAATTATGTACCCATTTAATAACCAGACCTTCATACAAACTTGCTCTGCTGAATTCTTGACGGAGTCACAACGGGCGGCCTAAGCGGCATCTAGTCCATTTGCTGACTGGACGCAGGTGAGGAAAATGTACATTTTATTTTCAGACAACAAGTTAACTCTAGGGTATTCTCTAGGGATTCTTGAGACATCCCTACACTAAACCCTAACCTTAACCCCTAACTTAACCATTTTAAATGTCAACTTCAACGGGCTACGGACGTCCCAAAGATGTATCGCTACCTGAAAATACATGATCTAAGTGATTGATAGTTAGTATTCATCAGTCATAAAGCCTTATTTACTTTAATGAACTACTAAAATAGTGATTTTGTCAAACAGCATAGACAGCAGCTCTACACTTTATTGACTGACTGATCCATTCATCCTTCCATCCCTCCTCAGCCTTCCTCTCCTCTGAAGACCCAGTGAGGGTGGAGCTCAGTCAGGGAGCTGTTGAGGGACTGGTTAGGAAGAACACTTCTACAGTCAGAGAGGTGAGAGGTCACACATGGTTTAGATGGTAAATATTTATGTCCCCTTAGCGGTTCATCACGTCAGCAAAAGGGAATATGTTCCATCATCTATGTTTATTTACATTAGTGCAAATTGTCCGCTGATATTGGTGTAATTTCTCACTCCTTTTGGCTGTATGAAAGTTAATTTCCCCTCAGGCACACACATTTGTTCTTTGCTATTATGAAGGTCATTTGTGTAGAATGTACTTTTCCCCACTCATTCAACCCATCTCTTTACATTGCTTATGCATATTTGGTGGCCTGACTGCATCCAGACTATGTCAAAGGCCCATCCTGGTAGATCTGAACCTAATGCAGCTTGGAGTGATCAGATGACAGAAGTCACATTTAGGTGCCAGGTGTAACTGAGGCCATAGATGCTCCATATCCATTACTTTGAGTGTTGTATATAATATGATTAAATGTGTTTCTGTGTTGCAGGGGCAGTCAAGAAATGGAACGGCAAGGCCACAGAACATAAGCAGAGCTGTGGGTGACCACCTCAAGCCCTTGGTAGAGCCGGGGGTGGTGGTTACCACTCCACCACACCTTCAGCAGGCTGGAAAAGTGGGATTGATACTGTTCTCATACTAAGACGGACCAAGACTCTGTTGATTGGTCAGTCATTTGATTAATTTGTTTTGCAATATGTTCAAATCAAGCTTTATTTATACAGCACATTTCAGACATGGATGCAACACAATGGCTTCACAGGAAAAACCTATGAAAATAAACAGATATATTTAGTACACAAACATAAGAGGATAAAAATACAACTTAAAGACTAATGAGCATCCTAAGGAAATGCCATTGATTAAAATGTTAAAATATTCAACCAAAAATATTAGCTTGTTTTTTAGGAGGGGTTCTGAAAGACACTATGGGGGGTGTCCAATGAAAATTGACTAGTAACAACAACTGGGACCTAAAAGACACCCACCATGAGACCCACTAAATTTGCCAAAGAAGAGGCAAACAAAAGAAAAACTCACAGACAGGAAGCAAACCAAAAAGGTGGAGCAACTAAAGGTGTTGACTCTCCACATCTATCAAGACGACTGGAGCACTGGGCCAGACACTCTTAAATAGAACCTGGACCAGCTCAGGTGAAACACCTTCCCACTAACGAGATGGACAAGCCAGCACAAGTGTAACACATAGTGACTAACGCGGTGACACCAATCAGTGCGTCCTACGAGCTAATGAGCTAGACATCCTAAATTCCGACGTTCTAAAGTCCGACCTCAAAACATAAATGGAAAAACCAAAGTCTGTAACACAACAGACAACAAATATATTTTATATTTATGACTCAATTTATTAGGATTGTTAATAAAATTGATTATAGACCTATTTATTATACAGCGTCCATGTGTATAGGCTGCAAGTATGTTGAAATTTAAAAAAATATATATTTTCAACTTTCAACTAAAACCAAACTTATATTGTACGTCGGGCATAGTCTGATTTTCAATGACATTTTGCTAGGTGGGATATCCCCAATGTCGACAGTTTGCTTGGTGGGATATCCCCAATGTCACAGTTTAAACGTGTCCAAATCAATAGTCCAAATGCAGAAACAGTTTGTGATAAATTGAAAACCTAAACGTAAAATGTGCTAAATACACAAACATCTGCCACAATAATCATATTACTTGTATTTATATAAACAAGCTCCTTATAAACTGCACAAGCACCAGAAACGCTGTTGTTTTGACAAGTAGCAAAAAATCACTGATATCGATTAGGGGGGAAATCAGGTTGTTCGTGCTGTTGAAACTAACAACAACAAAAAACACATGGAAATGGGAGATATCTTTTAGCTCACTGGTTAGAGGACAACCTGCAGAAGACAGTCAGCTACATTTGAGTGATGCATTTAAATTTAGGGGTTGCAAAACAAAGGAACGCAACACTTATTTGTCATCACTCAACGATATCATGTTGAAATCAATTGTGTGACAGGAGGGAGATGAGGTTGCACATCCTGTTAAAACTAACAGCTCAAAAACCACACGGAATGTGGGAGTAATGTGTACATCCCTGGATAGAGGACAATTTGTAGGAAACAGATCGCTCGCCACATTTTGAAGTGTTGCATTTTGATTCAAATGGTTCACCAACATGGTAAGTGTAACACAGCTCTTTTTGTGTTAGTCACTTTTTTGTTAAATCACATAAATAGTACTCTTTCAAGAGCCTGGATTTTTACTAAGGCTGAAATCAATTGAATGGGGCAAACGTTTAGGGTTCTATATTGTGTAATTCCTTAAAATACTCCTTCTACATTGTTAAAAACATTCTACATTGTGACATTAATTCATTGATATCATGAAACAACTGCTTCATGTATTTTCTGATGTTTGATCAGATGTCTTTTAACAGAGTATCTCTTGTCACATTGATCACAGGTATGAGCTTTCTCTCCTGTGTGTGTTCTCTGGTGTGATACCAGATTGGCAGAATGACCAAAACTCTTCCCACATTGACCACAGCTATAAGGTTTCTCTCCTGTGTGTGTTCTCTGGTGCACTGTCAGATCTCCAGCTTGACGAAAACTCTTCCCACATTGATCACAGCTATAAGGTTTCTCTCCTGTGTGTGTTCTCTGGTGTCTAGTCAGATGGCAAGATTGACCAAAACTCTTCCCACATTGACCACAGCTATAAGATTTATCTCCTGTGTGTATTCTCTGGTGTTGAGTCAGATGGCTAGATCGACCAAAACTCTTCCCACATTGATCACAGCTATAAGGTTTCTCTCCTGTGTGTGTTCTCTGATGAATTTTAATGCCTGATGAGGTGAATCTCTTCCCACAGTCAGAGCGGCAGTGAGTTCTCCTCCCTGTGGGTCTCCGCTGGTGTTTATTGAGGTGTTCTGATCTGGAGAGACTCTTCTCTGCCTCTTCAGCATCTTGAAATTGTTGAGGCTCCCCAGATGATCCACAATAGTGAAGTATCTCTCCTGTGTGAACAACAAAGTCAGACAGATGATTAAAGGCCCACAACAGCGGAAATCCATTGTAAAAGGTGATGCTTAAAAAAATAAAAATAAAGGAGAGCCGCACACTCTTAAAGTTATTTGGTCTTAAAATGAGCAACAAGTTATATTTTTTCTTGTTTTCACATTAGTAGTAACATCGATGATTGTAGGCTAGAAATAAGTTATTCATGTTGTTGAAACTCTAAGCAGTGTGACAGATGACTTTTGGTCTCCAATATAGGCCCCTTTCTGTGTTTAATAAAATTGCGGCACGAGGGCAAAGCACATACAATTTGATTGTAGAAACTCCTCCCTGCTAATGATGGATGTTATGGATGTAGTATATCTGGTAATGAGGAAACCACTAGTTATGGATGTAGTATATCTGCTAATGAGGAAACCACTAGTTATGGATGTAGTATATCTGGTAATGAGGAAACCGCTAGTTATGGATGTAGTATATCTGGTAATGAGGAAACCGCTAGTTATGGATGTAGTATATCTGGTAATGAGGAAACCACTAGTTATGGATGTAGTATATCTGGTAATGAGGAAACCACTAGTTATGGATGTAGTATATCTGGTAATGAGGAAACCACTAGTTATGGATGTAGTATATCTGGTAATGAGGAAACCACTAGTTATGGATGTAGTATATCTGGTAATGAGGAAACCACTAGTTATGGATGGAGTATATCTGGTAATGAGGAAACCACTAGTTATGGATGTAGTATATCTGGTAATGAGGAAACCACTAGTTATGGATGTAGTGTATCTGCTAATGAGGAAACCACTAGTTATGGATGTAGTATATCTGGTAATGAGGAAACCACTAGATATGGTTGTAGTATATCTGGTAATGAGGAAACCACTAGTTATGGATGTAGTATATCTGGTAATGAGGAAACCACTAGTTATGGATGTAGTATATCTGGTAATGAGGAAACCACTAGTTATGGATGTAGTATATCTGCTAATGAGGAAACCACTAGTTATGGATGGAGTATATCTGGTAATGAGGAAACCACTAGTTATGGATGTAGTGTATCTGCTAATGAGGAAACCACTAGTTATGGATGTAGTATATCTGGTAATGAGGAAACCACTAGATATGGATGTAGTATATCTGGTAATGAGGAAACCACTAGTTATGGATGTAGTATATCTGGTAATGAGGAAACCACTAGTTATGGATGTAGTATTTCTGGTAATGAGGAAACCACTAGTTATGGATGTAGTATATCTGGTAATGAGGAAACCACTAGTTATGGATGTAGTATATCTGGTAATGAGGAAACCACTAGTTATGGATGTAGTACATCTGGTAATGAGGAAACCACTAGTTATGGACGTAGTATATCTGCCTGGAGCAAAAATGGTGAGCAAAGATTTTAGTTTTTCACAATGTATTCTGAATGTTAATGGGGTAAAACTCAGGGGAGGAACCTCCATTTCCAGGTTGATTATGAGGACATTTCACACTACTTTGGATTATAATTGTAAGGCTTGTTTGAATGTCCTGCTTAATATAATGTTTGTGTCATCATCACAAATCAACCGCTTTGTATTTAAAAAACACTTCAAACAGTAAAATGCTCTTTGTCTAGCTTTTCCATCAACCTGACAATGAGATTTTGTACGCAGTTTGTCAAATTGGCCCGTAACTGCACCTAACAACAAATATACCTGTAATGAACAAAGAAGCACTTTGGTTGTTATTGCATGACATACACAGTGTACTCTAGGACCCATAACAACATAGACCTACTGTAGGACACATAACAATAGCATAGACCTACCGTAGGACCCATAACTTCACCTAACAACATAGACCTACTGTAGGACACATAACAATAGCATAGACCTACCGTAGGACCCATAACTTCACCTAACAACAACATAGACCTACTGTAGGACCCATAACTTCACCTAACAACAACATAGACCTACCGTAGGACCCATAACTTCACCTAACAACAACATAGACCTACTGTAGGACCCATAACATTACCAAACTACAAATAAAGGAAAATAGCTCTGTGTATTGTACAATAGCCTATCCATCAAGGAACAGTTCTCTACACATTATGAGCTAAGTATCTCTGTGTCCAAACAGACTAACGAGACCCTACTGTAAATCGAGCAGACAATAACATTATAAACATCAATTTGTTAGGTATTTTGGATCCAACGTGGAGCACGGCATAACTGTCTTTACCAGAGTAATGAATGAAGAAGCACTTTGGTTGTTGTTGCATGTCGTGATGTTTGTCATGTGACTGGAATTCAGAAAATGATTTCCTGGATCAGCTGATGATAGTTGAACATGTGACTGTAACTAAACAGCTACAGTATTAAGAATGATGTAGAACCACGTTAATGACAGTATCCATTTGGGTGTTGTCAATAAAGTTACGATTATTATTATTGAATTTATTTCAGCTTTATTTAACCAGGTAGGCCAGTTGAGAACAAGTTCTCATTTACAACTGTGACCTGGCCAAGATAAAGCAAAGCAGTGCGACAAAAACACAGAGTTACACGTGGGATAAACAAACGTACAGTCAATAACACAATAGAAAAATCTTTATACAGTGTGTGCAAATGGAGTACGGAGGTAAGGCAATAAATAGGCCATAGTAGCGAAGTAATTACAATTTAACAAATTAACACTGGAGTGATAGATGTGTAGATGATGATGTGCAAGTAGAAATTCTGGGGTGCAAAAGAGCAAAAAAAGTAAATAAAAACATGGGGATGAGGTAGGCAGTTGTATGAGCTATTTACAGATGGGCTGTGTACAGCTGCAGCGATCGGTAAGCTGCTCAGATAGCTGATGCTTAAAGTTAGTGAGGGAGATATAAGTCTCCAACTTCAGCGATTTTTGAAATTCGTTCCAGTCATTGGCAGCAGAGAACTGGAAGGAAAGGTGGCCAAAGAGGTGTTGGCTTTGGGGATGACCAGTGAGATATACCTCCTGGAGCGCGTGCTATGGGTGGGCGTTGCTATGGTGACCAGTGAGCTGAGTGAAGGCGGCCTAGCAAAGACTTATAGATGACCTGCAGCCAGTGGGTTTGGCAACGAATACGTAGCGAGGGCCAGCCGACTAGAGCATACAGGTCTCAGTGGTGGGTGGTATATGGGGCTTTGGTGACAAAACGGATGGCACTGTGATTTACTGGATGCAGTCTAAGGTAGTTTTACTTGCGTTTAAGAGCAGTTGGAGGCCACAGAAGGAGTGTTATATGGCATTGAAGCTCGTTTGGAGGTTTGTTAACACAGTGTCCAAAGAAGGGTCAGATGTATACGAAATAGCCCGAGAATTGAACCCTGTGGCACCCCCATAGAGACTGCCAAAGGTCCGGACAACAGGCCCTCCGATTTGACACACTGAATTCTATCAGAGAAGTAGTTGGTGAACCAGGTGAGGCAGTCATTTGAGAAACCAACCATTAATCTACACACAATAGAATCCTCATTAATCTACTCACAATATGATCCTCACTCATCTACACACAATAGAATCCTCATTCATCTACACACAATAGAATCCTCAATAATCTACACACAATAGAATCCTCAATAATTAACACAAATGTGAAAACAGGTAAAAAAATATATATACTTAGTTTTTTTCTGATGGTTAGGCTATCTTGTTTCAGAGGGGTGACATCAATAGCCCATAATGATAACAGATAAACAGAAATACCTTATTTACGTAAGTATTCAGACCCTTTGCTATGAGACTAGAAATTGCTTTCAGGTGCATCTTGTTTCCATTAATCATCCTTGAGATGTATCTACAACTTGTTCAGAGTCCACCTGTGGTAAATTCAATTGATTGGATATGATTTGGAAGGCACACACCTGTCTATATAAGGTCCCAGAGTTGACAGAGCATGTCAGAGAAAAAAACAAGCAATGAGGTCGAAGGAATTGTCCGTAGAGCTCCAAGACAGGAGTGTGTCGAGGCATAGATCTGGGGAAAGGTTCCCAAGAACACAGTGGCCTCCATCATTCATAAATGGAATACTCTTCCTAGAGCTCGTCACCCGGCCAAACTGAGCGATTGGGGGAGAAGGGCCTTGGTCAGGGAGGTGACCAAAATCCTGATGGTCACTCTGACAGAGCTGCAAAGTTCCTCTGTGGAGATGTGAGAACCTTCCAGAAGGACAACCATCTCTGCAGCACTCCACCAATCAGACATTTCTGGGAGAGTGGAGAGATGGAAACCACTCCTCAGTAAAAGGCACATGACAGACCACTTGGAGTTTGACAAAAGGCACCTTAACGACTCTCAGACCATGAGAAACAAGATTCTCTGGTCTGATGAAACCAAGATGGAACTCTTTGGCCTGAATGCCAAGAGTCACGTCTGGATGAAACCTGGCACCATCCCTACGGTGAAGCATAGTGGTGGCAGAATCATGCTGTGGGATGTTTTTCAGCAGCATGGACTGGGAGACTAGTCAGGATGGAGGGAAATATTAACGGAGCAAAGTGCAGAGAGATCCTTGATGAAAGACCTGCTCCAGAGCGCTCAGGACCTCAGACTGGGGCAAAGGTTCGCCATCCAGTAGGACAACGACCTTAAGCACACAGCCAAGACAACGCAGGAGTGGCTTCTGTAGAAGTCTCTAAATGTTCTTGAGTGACATAGCCAGAGCCCGGACTTGAGCCCGATCTAACATCTCTGGAGAGACCTGAAAATAGCTGTGCAGTGATGTTCCCCATCCAACCTGACAGAGCTAGAGAGGATCTACAGAGAAGGATGGGGAAAAACTCCCCAAATGCAGGTGTGCCAAATAAATTAGCTAAATGAAAGAGGGAAAACAATTTTTTAATCAATTTTAGAATAAGGCTTTAAAGTAACAAAAAGTGGAAAAAGTCAAGGGGTCTGAATACTTTCCCGAATGCACTGTATACAGCAACACCTCCCCCATAAGCATTCCTGTCTTTTCTGTAGATGTTATATCCCTGTATTGCTACTGCTGGATCAAAGGAATTATCTCAGTGAGTTTCAGAGATGAACAGTACAGTGCATTCCAAATTCAATAGGCAGACAAGTAAACAAAAACGTTTTCAAATAAAAACTATTCCAGAAAATGTCAAAGCGTATATAACGCCCGTCCAAGAGACTGTCGACCAATCGCGCTCACATTGTCATGCTGTGACACGCAGTTCCTAATTCTCACGAAAATCTAACTAAAAAATCTATCTAACATCTAATCTATCTTCAAAATCTTTTTAAAGTCAGGGTATAAGTCGAGAAACATGCCTATTTTCCTTGAAAATACGTAATGGTACGATTGCAAAGCTATACGATATTACAGAGAACAAGTTAAATATCTCTAATTATCTCTGAAAATATTTGTTATGTTGTGCTTCTTGTTCACGGAGGGTAATTCATGCCAATGTACTTTTCTTTAAGCTGTTAATACAAATTGAAAGTAGTTTCCGATATCCTAATTTCTTAAAGTATTTCTGGTGATAGCAGGTGATAGTGATACACAAGCTAGGTCTATTTGAAACATTGCCATCCCATGGCAGCATTTACCAGCCACCAGGTTCAGATTTAAAACCCACGTAAAATATATTTAAAACCCAATTCTATTTTTGTCCAAAGTTAAGATATAAATTATTCAAACGGAACACAATTTATGCTGGTTATTATTTTAGGCTATTTTAGTTTTGGAGTCAAACAGGTTTGTTATTTTATTTCAGTTTACTAAACAGTTTTCCCCTAATTACTGTTTCTATATTAAGCATGGAGGTTCCCCCTATCAACCAGTCAAGGTACTGGTGACAAAGCAGGATAGATGGGACAGACGGAACCCTTCTGTGGTAACAGACAGAGGCGATTTGTAATCAAATCTAATTCCCAGGAATGGGGTTCATATGAACCACAGAGACTGTGTGTGGGATAATAACATGGCCCTGTCCAACCCTGCTTGTTCCCTCGACTCCGCTACCAACCACCAATCTCCAACAGGGCCCTTAACCTGTATCACTAGACACCTCATAGTGAGCTACAGGTAGGAATCAGCAATGAATCCCAATAATGAGACACCTCTGGGGAGGGATGTCAGCATCATTTAAATATATATATATAGTGTTTTATGACAAACCGTTTTTTTAACAAATCCGTCAAGACACCAACTTAGACTTTACTGTGAAATGCTTTACTTACAAGCCCTTAACCAACAGTGCAGTTCAAGAAGAAGAAAACGTTTACCAAGTAGACTAAAATAAAAAGTAATAATAAAAAGTAACACAATGAGAATAACGAGGCTATATACAGGGGGCACCGGTACCGAGTCAGTGTGGAGGCTATATACAGGGGGCACCGGTACCGAGTCAGTGTGGAGGCTATATACAGGGGGCACCGGTAGCGAGTCAGTGTGGAGGCTATATACAGGGGGCACCGGTACCGAGTCAGTGTGGAGTCTATATACAGGGGGCACCGGTAGCGAGTCAGTGTGGAGGCTATATACAGGGGGCACCGGTACCGAGTCAATGTGGAGGGTATATACAGGGGGCACCGGTACTGAGTCAGTGTGGAGGCTATATACAGGGGGCACCGGTACCGAGTCAGTGTGGAGACTATATACAGGGGGTACCGGTACAGAGTCAGTGTGGAGGCTATATACAGGGGGCACCGGTAGCGAGTCAGTGTGCGGGGTTACAGGCTAGTTGCGGTAATCTGTAAATGAAGGTAGGGGAGTGTAGTGACTATGCATAGGTAACAAACAACCAGCGAGTAGCAGCAGTGCACAAAAGGGAGGGAGGTGGGGGGGGGGTCAATGTAAATTGTCCGGTGGTGATTTTACAGATTTCCTAGACTTGGCGCTGCGGTAGCAGAGAAAACAGTCTATGATTGGGTGACTGGAGTCTCTGACAATTTTGTGGGCTTTCCTCTGACACCGCCTATTATATAGGTCCTGGATGGCAGGAAGCTTGGCCGCAGTGATGTACTGGGCCGTTCGCACTACCCTCTGTAGCGCCTTAGGGTCAGATGGCGAGCAGTTGCCACACCAGGTGAGGATCTGGGGACCCATGCCAAATCTTTTCAGTCTCCTGAGGGGGAAAAGGTTTTGTTGTGCCCTCTTCATGACTATCTTCGTATATACCCACGTGGGTGATTGAAAGATGAACTGAGGTCCACACTCCAGTCCAGTTGATGGTGGTAATGCACCTTAAAGTTGGTTTCCAACCGCCATATAAAGTCCAAAGAAGAAAAATAAGCCTAAAAGAAGGTGAAATTACGAGAAACTAATTTGGTTTACCGTTTGGGGTATTGCGACTGGTTACTTATTTTGATGTGATATGAAAGTATTGTGTGAAATTATTCTCAATTGATATGAGCGTACTCCCTGCCCGTTTCGGTAAAAAGCTGAGGGATGGGGCTGGAGAAATGAAACCATCCATGATATCAACATTATAGTTTTAACCATGTTTAGAGGATATACACTGTTTGTTTATATTTACTTACAAACATTGGAGTAAAAAAAAGTATAAGTCCCAAAATGGATGTAACAACTACTGATTGCCCCTTTAAGACTACATATTGGGCTAATCTAATAGGAGATATTGAGGACTACAGTATTTCAGGCATTGTCATTAGATGCGTTTGATCACTTGTTAACGTTTTGTTGATGGTCCACTCTTGATGTTCTACACGTTACAGTGTAGCTTCAGCCATTTCTACAGAACAACATTACAGTGTAGAACCCCTTTACTGCATATTGGTTCAACGACTGCAGAGACGGTACTTACTTGTGTTAAACGGATCTCCAACCTCCTCTTCTTCCTCCAATGTGACAGTAATCTCCCCCTCCTCTTTCACACCAAAAACTACATCCTCCTCTTTCTCATCTTCCTCCTCTTTAACTCTGAACGCGTCTTCCTCTTCTTTCACTGAAACGTCTTTCTCTTCTTCTTTCACTGTAACAGCCTCACCCTCTACTTCTTGATTTACTGTGACATCCTCTTCTTCCTCCTCCTCTTTCACGTTAATGTTCAGCCACAGACCTCCTTTCTCCGTCCAGCAGACCTTATCCTCTTCTTTAACAGGAGGGGAGAAGTTTATGGAGCTCATGTTCGGGGATGTTAGCTAGCTAGCTATCATTAGCGACTAGCCCAGTGCTAACTTAACCAGCCAGCTACTATAGCTGACTAATACAAAATAACGTAATATTAAATAGGTTAACAAGTTGATACGACCTAAGTGTGTCGAAAACACAGCAGCTAATATACACCGAAAGCGTATAAATAGCTTGAATCTTACGGCTATGTTGGCTAGCAAGCGACCGAGGTGGTTGACGAGCTGTTTATGAAGAACCGTCCACTAGATTATACATCACGCTGGCAGCGTCGCCTGAAAGACGCACATCGCCGTCTGCTGACTGGAGGGGAAACGCAGTTGAGGATCATATTTTATTCTTAGACAAAGATTATTGTAAATGGATTTAAATAAATAATACCATTATATTGAGACATACAAAGACAGGAATGTGTTGATTGATTAGTGCGAATAAAAAATGTTTACCACAGCATATTAAAGGCAGTTTCATTAAGTTATATTACATCTAAATTAGCAGCTAGCTACTAATTAGCAGCTAGCTACTATAATGAACAGACTAGGTCTATACTGCTCCTACATGGTGTAACAATACATCATGTAGATGTATATAATGAACAGACTAGGTCTATACTGCTCCTACATGGTGTAACAATACATCATGTAGATGTATATAATGAACAGACGGTCTATACTGCTCCTACATGGTGTAACAATACATCATGTAGATGTATATAATGAACAGACTAGGTCTATACTGCTGCTACATTTTTGTATTATTATGTGTTATTTATTTCTTGTTTATTTAACCAGGTCGGCCAGTTGAGAACAAGTTCTCATTTTACAACTGCAACCTGGCCAAGATAAAACAAAGCAGTTTGACACACACAACAACACAGAGTTACACATGGAGTAAAACAAACATACAGTCAATAATACAGTAGAAAAATAAGTCTATATACAATGTGAGCAAATGAGGTGAGATAAGGGAGGTAAAGGCAAAACAAAGGCCATGGTGGCAAAGTAAATACAATATAGCAAGTAAAACACTGGAATGGTAGATTTGCAGTGGAAGAATGTGCAAAGTAGAGATATAAATAATGGGGTGCAAAGGAGCTTAAATAAATAAATAAATAAATACACTAGGGAAAGAGGTAGTTGTTTGGGCTAAATTATAGTTGGGCTATGTACAGGTGCAGTAATATGTGAGCTGCTCTGACAGCTGGTGCTGAAAGCTAGTGGGGGAGATAAGTGTTTCCCGTTTCAGAGATTTTTGTAGTTTGTTCGTATTAATGCAGATATTATGGACATTTTATTTAAAACATGTAATTAAACTATAATTGTAGCTCCTTTCATTTAGACCCAAAATGTATTTGCTATGTGTGCTATTGCCCGGCTATTAAAAGGAACAGGCGACTATTTGAGACTCAGCCTCAGAAATGTTTTGGTCACATGGAGTCAAGTGGTCACTAGATGTCTACGGTGCCAAAGAGAATTATAGTTGGGAGTGTTGGGAGTGTCCAGTGTGTTGATATAACGGTAATAATGTCACATGGAATCAAGTGGTCACTAGATGTCTACGGTGCCAAAGAGAATTATAGTTGGGAGTGTTAAGTGTGTTTATATAACGGTAAGGTCTGAATGCTTTCCGAATGCATTGTATATATAGGGGCAGTACTTAGTGACATCACTTCATGAAACAGGTGGTACAAATATATAACATAGATTCACAATATCAACATTCAATGTATCAAAATATATGACCAAGCTGGAAGTGGAAACGCCAGCCCAGCCACAATCCTAGAGGTTCACTGATGATCAACCTCCTCCTTCACATCTGACTCCTGATGATCAACCTCCTCCTTCACATCTGACTCCTGATGATCAACCTCCTCCTTCACATCTGACTCCTGATGATCAACCTCCTCCTTCACATCTGACTCCAGTGATCAATCCAGAGTGTCTTCTTTTTTGGGGAACCCCGATGGACGACGTCATCGAATAGGACGTCATCACCACCACCGCCCACAAGTTAATTGTCATTCAGGTTATCAATGGGAAGAACATTAGCAATATGTCCTGTCTGGTAACTTGTCTCGTTCAAAGGATTTACATTGGCAGGTGCACAGGGAGACACCCCATTAAAAAACTCAGTTGATCTTAAACTGCGGAAACACTTTTGGAAGTCTTTAACTGCATCAAAGTCTGTGGCCTGTGATGTTGGGACAAATGATGAGTCCCTTATTATACAAGAGACAAAATTCACAAATTCTACAGCACAACGGCAGAGTCATGTCTTCAGTGTAAAACTAACAATGACTCAATAATCCTTCTGGGAATGTTATGATGTCATAAAGTTATGGGCGGAGTTACAACGTTGGCTGTCAGAAGTACAGTTATACACTGTAAAATTACTTTTAATCTGTCTGTCTGTATATTTCAAAACATGGCATTTGAGGGTGCAGTGAGATACCCCACAGTTGGACGATACTTTTCTCATCAATTGTCTTAAATATTATACCTAATTAAAACCTGGAAATCAACCAATCCTCTGTTGTTAATTCAATAGAAAGGTCAAATGCTTTTTTTATCTAAAAGTTGAAAGTGACGGAGAGAAAAAAAATGGCGCTGATGAATGCGCTGGCTGTGTTCTAGTGGGTCTGGGCAGGTGTTATGTAGTTAATGGAGATGGAGGTGTGATGTAGTTAATGGAGATGGAGGTCTGTTCTAGTGGGTCTGGACAGGTGTGATGTAGTTAATGGAGATGGAGGTGTGTTCTAGTGGGTCTGGGCAGGTGTGATGTAGTTAATGGAGATGGAGGTGTGTTCTAGTGGGTCTGGGCAGGTGTGATGTAGTTAATGGAGATGGAGGTGTGTTCTAGTGGGTCTGGGCAGGTGTGATGTAGTTAATGGAGATGGAGGTGTGTTCTAGTGGGTCAGGTGTGATGTAGTTAATGGGGATGGAGGTGTGTTCTAGTGGGTCTGGGCAGGTGTGATGTAGTTAATGGAGATGGAGGTGTGTTCTAGTGGGTCTGGGCAGGTGTGATGTAGTTAATGGAGATGAAGGTGTGTTCTAGTGGGTCTGGGCAGGTGTGATGTAGTTAATGGAGATGGAGGTGTGTTCTAGTGGGTCAGGTGTGATGTAGTTAATGGGGATGGAGGTGTGTTCTAGTGGGTCTGGGCAGGTGTGATGTAGTTAATGGAGATGGAGGTGTGTTCTAGTGGGTCTGGGCAGGTGTGATGTAGTTAATGGAGATGAAGGTGTGTTCTAGTGGGTCTGGGCAGGTGTGATGTAGTTAATGGAGGCGTGTTCTAAAAAAACTTCCTGAAGCATTGATGCTTTCCAGCCAATTGTATCAAAAATAGGTTCATTACTCAAGGCTTTGAGCGACACAGAATTTAGAACAGAGACATTTTATAGATGACGTCCGTAGCAGCGTAGCCATTATGTCATATATTAAACCTTTATGTCTTCTTCTAAACCACTGGCCTTGATCGAGAGCATCAAATCCATTCTGCATTGTGGGTAAATTGACTGGCTGACTGATTTATAAATAATAATGAGTAGTTATTTATGATGTATAGTGATTTGCAGTGTCAAACCAAACCAATCAACACACTGCTTTCAATTATTGTTTAGTGATTTGGACGCATGAAAACGTAACAAAAAAAACATAAAGGAGCAAGCAGGTTGATTTCTGCATGCAGACCCTGGTATATCAGCAGACTGCATACAAACCTAACTGCATCCCCAGGCCCTGGTATATCACCAGACTGCATACAAACCTAACTGCATCCCCAGTCCCTGGTATATCACCAGACTGCATACAAACCTAACTGCATCCATAGTCCCTGGTATATCACCAGACTGCATACAAACCTAACTACATCCATAGTCCCTGGTATATCACCAGACTGCATACAAACCTAACTGCATCCATAGTCCCTGGTATATCACCAGACTGCATACAAACCTAACTACATGCATAGTCCCTGGTATATCACCAGACTGCATACAAACCTAACTGCATGAATAGTCCCTGGTATATCACCAGACTGCATACAAACCTAACTGCATCCATAGTCCCTGGTATATCACCAGACTGCATACAAACCTAACTGCATCCCCAGTCCCTGGTATATCACCAGACTGCAATACAAACCTAACTGCATGCATAGTCCCTGGTATATCACCAGATTGTACAAACCTAACTGTATCACCAGTCCCTGGTATATCACCAGACTGCATACACACTTAACTGCATCTAAAATAACTAAAATATGACTGCAGATCAGAAGAGCAGAGACACACAGAATGATGGCAGGGAAAATCCCCAACATCCAAAATAGATAGATTCCATGAGGGTGAAATAAAGCTTCCTGAAGCATTGACGCATTACAGCCAATAGTCTCAAAAATAGGTTCATTACTCAAGGCTTTGAGCAAAACAGAATTTAGAACAGCCAAATTATTATTATTTATGTCATTATTATTATTATTATTATTATTATTATTATTATTATTATTATTATTATTATTATTATAGATGACGTCCCACACCGTAGCAGCATAGCCTTTATGTCATTATTATAGATGACGTCCCACACCGTAGCAGCATAGCCTTTATGTCATTATTATAGATGACATCCCACACCGTAGCAGCATAGCCTTTATGTCATTATTATAGATGACATCCCACACCGTAGCAGCATAGCCTTTATGTCATTATTATAGATGACATCCCACACCGTAGCAGCATAGCCTTTATGTCATTATTATAGATGACGTCCCACACCGTAGCAGCATAGCCTTTATGTCATTATTATAGATGACGTCCCACACCGTAGCAGCATAGCCTTTATGTCATTATTATAGATGACATCCCACACCGTAGCACGTAGCAGCATAGCCTTTATGTCATTATTATAGATGACGTCCCACACCGTAGCAGCATAGCCTTTATGTCATTATTATAGATGACATCCCACACCGTAGCAGCATAGCCTTTATGTCATTATTATAGATGACAACCCACACCGTAGCACGTAGCAGCATAGCCTTTATGTCATTATTATAGATGACATCCCACACCGTAGCAGCATAGCCTTTATGTCATTATTATAGATGACGTCCCACACCGTAGCAGCATAGCCTTTATGTCATTATTATAGATGACGTCCCACACCGTAGCAGCATAGCCTTTATGTCATTATTATAGATGACATCCCACACCGTAGCAGCATAGCCTTTATGTCATTATTATAGATGACATCCCACACCGTAGCAGCATAGCCTTTATGTCATTATTATAGATGACGTCCCACACCGTAGCAGCATAGCCTTTATGTCATTATTATAGATGACGTCCCACACCGTAGCAGCATAGCCTTTATGTCATTATTATAGATGACATCCCACACCGTAGCACGTAGCAGCATAGCCTTTATGTCATTATTATAGATGACGTCCCACACCGTAGCAGCATAGCCTTTATGTCATTATTATAGATGACATCCCACACCGTAGCAGCATAGCCTTTATGTCATTATTATAGATGACAACCCACACCGTAGCACGTAGCAGCATAGCCTTTATGTCATTATTATAGATGACGTCCCACACCGTAGCAGCATAGCCTTTATGTCATTATTATAGATGACGTCCCACACCGTAGCAGCATAGCCTTTATGTCATTATTATAGATGACATCCCACACCGTAGCAGCATAGCCTTTATGTCATTATTATAGATGACATCCCACACCGTAGCAGCATAGCCTTTATGTCATTATTATAGATGACGTCCCACACCGCAGCTGCATAGCCTTTATGTCATTATTATAGATGACATCCCACATCGTAGCACGTAGCAGCATAACCTATATGTCATTATTATAGATGACATCCCACACCGTAGCAGCATAGCCTTTATGTCATTATTATAGATGACGTCCCACACCGTAGCAGCATAGCCTTTATGTCATTATTATAGATGACATCCCACACCGTAGCAGCATAGCCTTTATGTCATTATTATAGATGACATCACACACCGTAGCAGCATAGCCTTTATGTCATTATTATAGATGACGTCCCACACCGTAGCAGCATAGCCTTTATGTCATTATTATAGATGACGTCCCACACCGTAGCAGCATAGCCTTTATGTCATTATTATAGATGACATCCCACACCGTAGCACGTAGCAGCATAGCCTTTATGTCATTATTATAGACGACATCCCACACCGTAGCAGCATAGCCTTTATGTCATTATTATAGATGACATCCCACACCGTAGCAGCATAGCCTTTATGTCATTATTATAGATGACATCCCACACCGTAGCACGTAGCAGCATAGCCTTTATGTCATTATTATAGATGACATCCCACACCGTAGCAGCATAGCCTTTATGTTATTATTATAGATGACATCCCACACCGTAGCAGCATAGCCTTTATGTCATTATTATAGATGACGTCCCACATCGTAGCAGCATAGCCTTTATGTCATTATTATAGATGACGTCCCACACCGTAGCACGTAGCGGCGTAGCCTTTATGTCATTTACTAAACCACTGGCCGTGTTTGAGAGCATCAAATCCATGCTGCATTGTGGGTAAATGGTGACTGGCTGACTGATTTATAAATAATAATGAGTAGTTATTTATGATGTAAGGTGATTTGTAGATCAGTCAGTCGCCTGCAGTGTCGAACCAGCCCAATACCAAACCAATCAGGTGGTTGTTTGATGAAATGAATCTCCAGACGTCATTGATGACGTGCTGCTGATAAAGTGATACAGGCATCAACACAAAAAAAGTTTACTGCTTTCAATGCAATGATTCAATTCAATTCAATGGTACCTCCGGTATCAAACATAACATCCATATTGAAAAGTTGACAAAACAAAAAGGAGCAAGCAGGTTGATTTCCTCTGTCATTTTGAGCCCACGGCAAGAAGTCACCAGAGCCCACCGTGCTAACGGGTTCCCACTAGACAACACAACCACACAGTTAATGAAAAGCATGAGGTGAAGCTTGAGCTAGACATCAACCTATCGAGCTAGTGTGACCTTCCTGGTCTCTCAAGTCAGTGAGTCAACACAGGAAGGAGCAATGGATGGATAGTTCATTTATTTCCAAAGCTGCAATGATGGGACACACACAGTATGGATGAATGATCAGTAGTGACGGGATATAAATAGCACTCCCACAGCAATTCTACATTAATCTGCCCTATAATATACTAACAGAAAAACAATTGAAATGTCTATCAAAGTTATTGTGATCGTATAGTGGATTTAACCATTCCTAATAATTCCTAATTTACTATAATAAATTAATCAAATGTTTACATGTGTCTCATATTCACTCCATCAGAATAAACTGTCATCTATTTTACTATCAAAATATATTAAATTAACCTGGAAAATGACTAAATGTCTCCCTCTGGTGGTGAAGAAGTATAATACACCTAAACTAACAAAACCGGGCTAATAAACTGGCTGGTGTTCATGAGTTTATAAAACATGTACTTTATACATATGTCATAAATTACCTGCATTGATGAGACACACAGTGTGGATGAATGATCAGTAGTCGACAGGGTAAAAATAGCACTCCTAAAGAAGATGCATTTTCCAGTTAGATACCAACTTGAAAGAGGGAACTTTAGCATAAAACCCACATGGAAAACTGAGATGTGGCAAATAACATATAAAGAGAGGCTTATTTAACGCCAAACCAACAACAATAGTTACTAAAACATAAATTGCTAATGTATGATTTAAAAGGTGGATTTTATGATGTAATGTCAACTTTATATATTTCTATCCCGGGACTATTCAATTTTGAACTCACCCACAGCAATTCTCCATAAATCTGCTGTGGATTACCCGGAATCCCGAAATAAATTAATACATATGTGATCATTCAAAAACATAACTGGTTGTGTTTATAGGGAACCAGATCGTGAACACAACTAAGTTACTAAGTCTTTAACCACACTGTATTGTTACACTGGTGAGTAAAAACTCATGCTTCCTACACTAACTTTTTGTCTGAACATTATAATATATATTTTACGTCACACTAGCGTCATTGTCTTAAAGTCGCACATCTCCAGGTTCAGACTGAGCGTTACTCACACTCCAGTTATCCGATGGCGGTGTGCGATTTTAAGGCAATGCTGTTAGTGTGTCGTATAATCTAGTGGACGGAACGCAATGCTGTTAGTGTGACGTATAATCTAGTGGACGGAACGCTTCTTTCAGCAGCAGCAACAGTTAGTCAGCCACCTCGGTAGCTTGCTAAACAAAATAGCCGAACCCATAAAACTCTTTAGACGCTTTAGTGTATATAAGCCACTGTGTTTTAAACCCTCTTCTGTCGTCTAGTTAGTTAGTTATCCTATTTCATTTCATATTTACGGTGTTGTTGTTATTATTCAGCTGGCGGGCTGGTTAAGTTAGCATTAGCCTAGTTACCTAGCATCTCCGACCATGAGTTCACTAAATTACTCTCTTCCTGCTGAAGAAGAGACGGTCTGCTGGACGGAGAAAGAAGCTCTCATCAAAGAGGAGGAGGAAGAGAAGGATGTTACAATACAAAAACAAGTAGAGGGTGAGGCTGTTACATGGAAAGAAGAAGAGGAAGACGCGTTCAGAGTGAAAGAGGAGGAGGATGTTACAGTAAAAGATGAGGAGGATTCACTTTTTGAAGTGAAAGCGGAGGAGGGGGAGAATACGGTCTCATCGGAAGAAGAGGAGGAGGAAACTGGATATCTGGGCCCGATTTCCCAAACGCAATTTAAGGCATCCAGTGGTTCTAAAGATGAACTTAGCCATAAGATGGTTTTGAGAAACCGGGCCGTGATTACCACTGGTAAGTACTGTCTTAAAAACAGAGGTACAAACTCTGCAGTTGTTGAACTGATGTTTGGTGTTAAAGGGGAAATCGGCAATTGCCACATCCATATTTTGACTTTTAAATGATTTATTTATAGCCATTGATTATTGAAGAATATAACACATGCCTCATGAGCTTAGTTCAACTGTTGTACCCCATCAGAACCCCAAATAAGCTTTTTTTACTCCAATGTTTAGAAACAATGTAAATCAACACTGTATAGCCTCAACATGGTTAAAACTATAATGTTGATATCATGGATGGTCAGTCCTTGCATCCATTGGTCTGTCTATGAATTTGAGAGTAGTTACATTTCTCCAACCCCATCATCTTATTAGCAAAACAGTAGTAGAATTACAGCTTTGTTATTGTTTCAACTGCAGATTGGTTGTTTGTTGTGTGGCATTTTTAAAGAGACAACCTAGGATTTAAACAGAAACAAAATGGCTGCCCAGAGACTTGGTTTGGTAAACAGCTGAGGGATGGGGGTTGGAGAAATATAACCACTCTCAAATTCATAGAGAAAGCTATTGTATCAACCTTAACCCAAAACCTAGGGACCTCGTCAAGAAGTTCAGACATCTTGGTGTAACAGTTATAAGGTGTTAACTTGAGAGTCACTGGACCCAGGTTTGAGTTCAGCTCAGGGCGACCCCCTGAATTCAATACACTATGAATACAAGGACTGGTCATCCATGATGTCATAATGATAGTTTAACCAGGTTTCTAGGACATATAGTATGTTCTAGAATTCATCCATGATGTCATAATTATAGTTTAACCAGGTTTCTAGGATATATAGTATATTCTAGAATTCATCCATGATGTCATAATGATAGTTTAACCAGGTTTCTAGGATATATAGTATATTCTAGAATTCATCCATGATTTCATAATGATAGTTTAACCAGGTTTCTAGGCTATATAGTATATTCTAGAATTCATCCATGATGTCATAATGAAAGTTTAACCAGGTTTCTAGGATATATAGTATATTCTAGAATTCATCCATGATGTCATAGTGATAGTTTAACCAGGTTTCTAGGCTATATAGTATATTCTAAAATTGCCAGTGTAGATTTCCTGTGGGGGTCAAATTGTTAGAGCTGTTGATAAGTCATTGTATAATATTCAGCCAATTTATTTTCATGCCATTACATCAATATCGCCCAACCAGAAGAGAAGAAACTCTTCCTGAACCAACTCCTGCTGTCCTTCATACATTCTGACGTTGCTGGTAATTGGCTACACAAGCAGTCGGCAACCTACATTTGAAGTGCAAATGTATCTTACCATTTCTACTGATCTGGTGCCAGTTATGATTTTCATTTGCACATTTTACTGAAACAGTTTAATTTCATTGATAATAGTATCTCAAAATCATTGTCTGTGATTAATCTACATTCCATCTAAATGAAAATTATACAAATCTAAAAGTAACTTTTATTGCCATTGCCAACTATGTAAAAATAGCCTACATGAAACCAACAAACAAAAACATTTGCAGCCTGCAGGTAGAAAATATCCCGATTTAAAAAATAAATATCAATCCCATTGGCTGCACATGGCCTGTCAACAACGAACTTGAAACATTCTATCAACTATAAACTGGGTCCTCAAACTTGCAACATTGTATAAAATATTCTGGGCCCTCAGTTTCCCGCGCCAGTGAGTTCTGGACAGACACATCTGTCGTCTATTTGTGCAAAGAATAAGAAGTAATCAGGTATTTTATAACATTTCCACTGGATCAGAGCATTACATTTTACCCTTTAATGCTGAGTGGTTATCGAAAGGGCGAGAGCTGGAAATAATTTACAAATACTTTGAGCAACTATTGTCATTCGTAATGGATTCTAATAAGACTTTGTTTACCTGCTCTTTGAGGTGAAGAAAAAATTAGTTGGAGAAGCTCCACAACTCATTAGTGGTGCAGCGTTAAGACAATCAGAAATACTATCAGACATCCCCAAATAGTCACATTTATAGGCCTACATTTGTGCTCAGGCCAGGTAGACTAGTCCTACTTCTATATGTGTAATCGGGTAGACTAGTCCTACCTCTATATGTGTAATCAGGTGTGTGTCCTTACTCAACATTGACAGGAGTGTTTCAAACGAAAGAATGAATAAATTGACAAAACTGACGCATCTTGCAGGGTCGTTTAATTTAGTATCCGTTTGGGTCGGCATGGGAAATTAATCTATTTCTCCATAGTATGTTGTACCGAAGTTGACCTACTGAAAGGAAGTGTAACTTTGACTATAATTACTGTTTCCTGAAGGAGGGAAACGAGGTACAACACCTGATTGGCCCCACCCCTTCCTGGGTCGGTGAAGAGCGGTATTAAATTGAAGGAATAAATCCAAGCCTCACGCTCATCACCTGTGGAAGACAGGGATTCCAGGAAGGCGTGGATTTGATAGTATGTTGTTCCTAGTTTCCCTCCTTCAGGGAACAGTAGTAATAGTCATGTGTGGATTTAATAGTATGTTGTACCTAGTTTCCCTCCTTCAGGGAACAGTAGTTATAGTCATAACATGTGGATTTAATAGTATGTTGTACCTAGTTTCCCTCCTTCAGGGAACAGTAGTTATAGTCATAACATGTGGATTTGATAGTATGTTGTACCTAGTTTCCCTCCTCCAGGGAACATTGGTTATAGTCATAACGTTACGCTTGTCATATGATGAACTTCAACTTAAATACTGGATCTTGCAGTGGGACAGTTTTTTGTATTCAGATCTCTGAAATGCTCTCTAACTATGTCACATTTAGTGTCTCCTTATGTTATGCTGGGAAAACAGTTTTCAATCTTTTCAGAGTTTGCTAAATCCAATGGTTCTAACCGAAAGTCCCCTTAACTTTATTGACAACACCCAAATGGATACTGTCATTAATGTGGTTTTTCAATAATTACACATCATTCTTAATACTGTAGCTGTTTAGTTAGTCACATGTTGAACTATCATCAGCTGATCCAGGAAATCATTTTCTGAATGACAGTCAAATGACAAACATCACGACATGCAAAAAACAACTAAAGTCCTTCTTCATTCATTACTCTGGTAAAGACAGTTATGCCGTGCTCCACGTTGGATCTAACATCCCTAACAAATTGATGTTTATAATGTGTTATTGTCTGCTTGATTTACAGTTGGGTCTCGTTAGTCTGTTTGCACACAGAGATACTTAGCTCATAATGTGTAGAGAACTGTTCCTTGATGGATAGGCTATTGTACAACACACAGAGCTATTTTCCTTTATTCAGGACATTTAGAATGACAACACATTACAGAGTAGCCTAGTGGAATTTTTCACAAAATTATCTAGTGATCAGGTTATGAAATGTCATGACAGACATTTTAGATTCCATGTTTCACCTGAAATATTAAATGATTTATAGTCCTAGGTCTATGTTGTTGTTAGGTGAAGTTATGGGTCCTACAGTAGGTCAATGTTGTTGTTAGGTGAAATTATGGGTCCTACAGTAGGTCTGTGTTGTTGTTAGGTGGAGTTATGGGTCCTACAGTAGGTCTATGTTGTTGTTAGGTGAAGTTATGGGTCCTACAGTAGGTCTGTGTTGTTGTTAGGTGGAGTTATGGGTCCTACAGTAGATCTGTTGTTGTTAGGTGAAGTTATGGGTCCTACAGTAGGTCTATGTTGTTGTTAGGTGAAGTTATGGGCCAATTTGTTAAACACTTAATGTACAAACCCTCAGATTCAGGCTGATGGCAAAGCTAGCTAAAGAGCATTTTACTGGTTGAAGTGTTTTAAAAGTATAAAGCAGTTGAGTTTGCGACAATAACACAAACATATTAAGCAGGAGATTCAAACGAGCGTTACAGTTATAATCCAAAGTAATGTGAAATGCACTCATAAGCAACCTGGAAATGGAGGCTATTTTTGCTGTCAGCCTATGAGAACTCCCCTGAGTTTTCCCCCATGGTGGTGAATTAGTAACTAGCGACACAGAGCTTAATGTGAGTTTCCTTCAGTAGCACTCCTGATCTTGCGCTGTAATATTCAGAATACATTGTGGAAAACTAAAATCTTTGCTCACCATTTTTGTTCCAGGCAGATATACTACATCCATAACTAGCGGTTTCCTCATTACCAGATATTCTACATCCATAACTAGTGGTTTCCTCATTACCAGATATACTACACCCATAACTAGTGGTTTCCTCATTACCAGATATACTACATCCATAACTAGTGGTTTCCTCATTAGCAGATATACTACATCCATAACTAGTGGTTTCCTCATTACCAGATATACTACATCCATAACTAGTAGTCTCCTCATTAGCAGATATACTACATCCATAACTAGTGGTTTCCTCATTAGCAGATATACTACATCCATAACTAGTGGTTTCGTCATTACCAGATATACTACATCCATAACTATCGGTTTCCTCATTACCAGATATACTACATCCATATCTAGTGGTTTCCTCATTACCAGATATACTACATCCATAACTAGTAGTCTCCTCATTAGCAGATATACTACATCCATAACTAGTGGTTTCCTCATTAGCAGATATACTACATCCATAACTATCGGTTTCCTCATTACCAGATATACTACATCCATAACTAGTGGTTTCCTCATTAGCAGGGAAGTGTTTCTGCAATCAAATTGTGTGTGCATCGCCCTCGTGCTGCAACTTTAGCAAACGCAGAAAGGGACCTTTTTGGAGATCAAAGGTCGTCTGGTACACTGCTTAGAGTTTGACTGTCTTAAGACAATTGTAAAATAATTTAACAGACCTCTGGGCTTCACCTTTTACCTCAAATAAACAGTGGATTTCTGCTGTTGTGGCCCTTTAACCGTCTGACTTTGTTGTTCACACAGGAGAGAGACGGGACTATCGTGGATCCTCTGGGGAGCCTCAACAGCCCCATGATGCTGACAGGGCAGAGAAGAGTCTCTCCACGTCAGAACTCCTCAAGAAACACCAGCAGAGATAGACAGGAAAGAAACCTCACCGCTGCTCTGACTGTGGGAAGAGATTCACCTCCTCATCAGGCATTAAAATTCATCAGAGATTCCACACAGGAGAGAAACCTTATTGCTGTGGTCAATGTGGGAAGAGATTTACCTCCTCATCAGGCATTAAAATTCATCAGAGAATTCACACAAGAGAGAAACCATATGGCTGTGCTCAATGTGGGAAGAGTTTTGTTAATTCTTGCAATCTGACTGCACACCAAAGAACACACACAGGAGAGAAACCATATGGCTGTGCTCAATGTGGGAAGAGTTATTTTACATCTAGCCATCTGACTGCACACCATAGAATACACACAGGAGAGAAACCTTTTAGCTGTGATCAATGTGGGAAGAGTTTTGTTAATTCTTGCAATCTGACTGCACACCAAAGAACACACACAGGAGAGAAACCTTATAGCTGTGATCAATGTGGGAAGAGTTATTGTCAATCTGGCCAACTGACAGTGCACCAAAGAACACACACAGGAGAGAAACCATATAGCTGTGATCAATGTGGGAGGAGTTTTAGTACTTCTAACTATCTGACAGTACACCAGAGAACACACACAGGAGAGAATCCGTTATGTGATCAATGTGGGAAGAGTTTTACTACTTCTGGCTATCTAACTATACACCTTAGAACACACACAGGAGAGAAATCTTATAGCTGTGATCGATGTGGGAAGAGTTTTACTCAGCCAAACAGCCTGAATATACACAAGTGGACACACACAGGGGAAGGGATACTTCCCTTCCCCTGTGTCTCAGATCTCTGATTAAACATAAAATACATGAAGGAGTTGTTTCATGATATCATTGAAATAATGTCACAATGTAGAATGTTTTAACATTGTAGTAGGAGTATTTTAATGATGTCATAATGTAGAATGTTTTAACATTGTAGTAGGAGTATTTTAATGATGTCACAATGTAGAATGTTTTAACGTTGTAGTAGGAGTATTTAAATGATGTCACAATGTAGAAGCCTAAATGTTTGTCCCCTGTTCTATTGATTTCAACATGATATGGATATTAGCCCCAGGGGGAAAATCCAGGCTCTGAATTGGAAGAGTATTATTTATGTGATTTAACAAAAAGTTACTAACACAAATAGAGCTGTGTTGCACTTACCACGTTGGTGACCCACTGGAATCAAAATGCAACACTTCAAAATGTAGCTAGCTGTTTTCTACAAGTTGTCCTCTAATCAGGGATGTACACATTATTCCCATATTCTGTGTGGTTTTTGAGCTGTTAGTTTTAACAGGACGCGTAACCTCATCTCCCTTCTGTCACATAATTAATTTTGACATGATATCGATGAGTGATGACAAATAAGGGTTGTGTTCGTTTGTTTAGCGACCCCTACATTTAAATGCATCACTCCAAAATGTAGCTGACTGTTTTCTGCAGGATGTCCTCTAACCAGTGAGGTGAACAATATCTCCCATTTCCATGTGTTTTTTTAGTTGTGTTAGTTTCAACAGCACGTACAACCTGATTTCCCCCCTAATCGATATCAGTGATTTATTGCTACTTGTCAAAACAACAGCGTTTCTGGTGCTTGTGCAGTTTATAAGGAGCTTGTTTTAAAAAATACAATTATTGTGGCAGATGTTTGTGTATATACCACATGTTAGGTTTTCAATTGATCCCAAACTGTTTCTGCATATTGGTTATTGATTTGGACATGTTAAAACTGTGTTTTGACATTGGGGCTATGCAACCTAGCAACTATGCAACCAAATATTTCATATTTACATTTCATGTAACATTTAATGAAAATTATTCATGCAACCAACTGACAGTTTTTTGGGTACAATTATATTGACATTGTTGCCCTGTTTTTAGAATATCAGGGTTAATTCTCTCATGTGCCAAACCAAATGTACTAGAGCATGACATTGGGGACTGGGCCCCGATCCAACAACATGCCTATTAAGTGAACCCTGAAAAGAGAGAGAAGCTCCGCAGTGAGGTGGAAAGTTACTACGGATATTGCAGGAGTTTCCTCTTGAAATCAGACACGTCCGTGGTGAGAACAACCTGGTTGCTGATTGTCAAAATGTGGCTGGCAGTCAAAATGTTTTGCGTTTAGCCAGTGCATTGCCATGGATCACAGTTTATTTTTACTGCACGTTTTTCCGTATTGGAGATGAGTTTTGTTTGGGCTCGTTCCAAGGGGACGAGAGTTCTAGAAGCTAGTCAGTTTTAGGAAGAGGAGAGTTCTAGACGCTAGTGGGTTTTAGGATGACGAGAGTTCTAGAAGCTAGTGGGAAGCTATAGAAAGAAAAGTCTTTGTGGGAATAATAAAAATTAAAAAATATTGTTTTTAATTGTTGTTGCCAGTAGACAGACACCATGTTTATATTGGTGACGGTGAAGCATTGTAGTTGATTATAATGTGAAATGGAAGTTGTTTTCTGTTGTTGGTGAGCATTCTCTTAAGGTGTTAGTTAGTCTTTGGTTTTTCCATTTATGTTTTGAGGATGGACTTTAGAACGTATAGCTCATTAGCACGTAGGACACACTGATTGGTGTCACCTCGTTAGTCAGTATACTAGAGCATGACATTGGCGACTGGTTCTTCCTGTCTTTAAGTTTGTTGTGGGTTTTTCTTTTGTTTGCCTTTTCTTGGGCAGATTTAGTGGGTCTCATGGTGGGTGTCTTATGTCCCAGTTGTTGTTACTAGTCAACTTTCAGTGGACACTGTGAGCAAAACTGCAACATTATGTTATAATACTTTTATTGGATCAAATGGTTGTTTTATGCAACAGAATAGAGGGTTCTTAGAACTATTGTGTCTGTGTGTTCTACTGAGGATGGGCCTCTGGGAGGAAACACTGACAGGAGATTTACAATGTCTTTTGGGTGATAAAACCTAAAGAGACCGCATTCCAGAGCATGAGTTAATGTTTCTGTTCTATATGGTACCAGGGAGAGATGACCCCAGGGCCAGACCCTGGTCTCTACACAAAGAGTACTGTTTTTACAGCAGATACTGTCTGCTGAGAATTATAAGTATCTTTCATACAAATCTTAACCTTGTGACCCGTTCTATACATCTGTTGTTGGTCATGTAGGTTGAAAGGGGTGTATCTTGGCTATAAAAGACCTTTGTACTTTTGTCTCGTGGCTCTCAATGAATCATCTGGGGGTGATTTGTCGACCAGCCATCATTATCGTAGAGCACTCAATTGATTCACTTTATATGTGTGCATTGTATTGACCTGCTCCCTTATTAATAAGTGAATAAAGGTTTAGTTTAAGAATAATTCTGACTTGTGTGATAAGTTTCTCTCCTCATTTGATATTAAAGAAATTAACAACCACATTTGGCGATGGGGATGTGAATTTTCACTTGGTGACCGCTTCTGACGACCTGGGTAAATCGTGCACTTAGGATCTCAGGGAAACCACACTTCGGGAACGGAGCAGATGGACCCACCTTTGATCTGAGAGGCAGCGAGCCGAGTGGATACATCTCGAACCTAGTTTAAAAAAAGAACGAGGAAAAAACAAGTGGAGTTTTTAGAAAAGCTTCGTAGGCTCTGAGTGTGTATTCCTGTGTGAGGGGGGCTCCTTGGAGGTGTAAACAGGGCCGAGTCAGGAGGCTCTGAGTGTGTATTCCTGTGTGGAGGTGTAAACAGGGCCCAGTCAGGAGGCTCTGAGTGTGTATTCCTGTGTGGAGGTGTAAACAGGGCCCAGTCAGCTATCTGTGTGAACTGGATGAAAACTAGAATCTGTGTTTAGTAAGACCATGTATGATATAGTATAAGCTAGTAAGGTGCACCTGTAATTATTTTAAACCTGGACCCCATTTTAGAAGTATTGAAAAATGTAAATGTATTAGTTACATTTAAAAAGTTAGTTACAGTTAAATTATCCTAGGAACTAACCATGAGACAGAAATGAGAAAATATTCCTGTAGGTTAAAATATTGTTGAAAAACAACTAATTGATTAGCTATGTTTGGGAAGAGCATTGTGTGACTGCAATATGAGAGTTGTGATTGTGTAAGATTATACGTCACAGTGGCAGAATCACCTGAAAGACACACATCGCCACCTGCTGACTGGAGTTGGTATCGCAGTTGAGAAAATACTTTCAGACAAAAAGCTAAAAAGCGACTGCATCTAAAAACCAACGACTCTTTTTGAAAACAGGCGATGTGGAGTCAGAAACATTTATTATAGTGTTAAAATGTACTACAAAGTGTAGCTAAATAGAATAACTTTGGTCATACCCAGTCAGCACGTGACGTCCAAGGACGTTGAATTATGGGCCATATCAGGTCTGTCTGTTGTGGCCGCTATTTTGCCCTAAAATAGTCATCCCAAATTGGGCAGTGTGTAACTATGTAAATGTCTCTCGGACAAGGTGAGTTTTATCAATATACACTATAAAAAGTAGGGGTTCTTCAAATTGAAGCTGTGGGGGAACCCCTAAAAATAATTTGAAAAACCTTTTGTGGGAAACCCCTATAAGTTATTTGAAGAACCCCTTATAATGGTTCCTCAAAGAATCTTTTGGGGTTCATTTTTGAACTCCCTGTCCACCCTCCCTGCATTACAAAAACATATTTTAATAACAATTTTTTTTCTGTCCTCCATTCAATTTTTTGGGGAATAATAATACCAATATTGATTTAAATAATTAATTGTTTATTTAGTGACACCACAAATGTGAACTAATATTTACAAAACAATTTACACAAAAAAAAACACATTACAAAATTGCAACATTTCTGCAGACATGTCAGCCAATAATAAATAATCCATTTACTTTGTATAGTGCTTCTTTCTTGTTCATGAAGAAACGGGTGATTGGTGCATAGGCATACCTTGTCACGAACATAAAGGCCACTCGGGTCCTCATTGAAGAGGTAGGGCAAGAGCAGAATCACGGCTGTGGTCTCCAGTCCTAGTAAAGTAAAGCAATGATCTTACTACACTTGATCATTTTATTACAAAATACATTAGAGAAAGGGAAGGAATAAGAGAAAATACCTCTTCTGTATTGTCCTTCAGGGACTGTCAAAATAGCAGGATGATGTCCTCACCCCTGCCTCATTGAAGAGGTAGAACAGAATCGCTGCTGTGGTCTCCAGTCCTAGTACATGATGATTAGCATCAACGATCAAGTCAGCTGCTGCTGCTCCAATACAGTATGAGGTGAGATGGTGAACTGATGTTGAACCGGGCAGTCAGCTGCTGCTGCTCCAATACAGTATGAGGTGAGACGGTGAACTGATGTTGAACCGGGCAGTCAGCTGCTGCTGCTCCAATACAGTATGAGGTGAGACGGTGAACTGATGTTGAACAGGGCAGTCAGCTGCTGCTGCTCCAATACAGTATGAGGTGAGACGGTGAACTGATGTTGAATCATAATTAAGTTAATAAAAATGTATTAGTGAAACTGTTAAATAGTATATGGCAAATTAAATATATTAAGCTATTGTTATCATATAGAAACATCATGGAATATTGTACATCATATTAAATATATTACTCTATTGTTATCATATAGAAACATCATGGAATATTGTACATCATATTAAATATATTACTCTATTGTTATCATATAGAAACATCATGGAATATTGTACATCATATTAGCATCAACATACATTATTGTTTCATTCAATTTCACATAATAAGGATTTTTCATATTTAAAAGTTCAGAAGTCAGAACCCATCACCTGCTATGTAAAAGAGACAGAAGAATGTACAATGGTCAATGCTATCTGGGATCCTTGGAACATCCCTACCTAAACCCTAACCTTAACCCCTACCTTAACCCTTTTAAATGTCAACTTCAACGGGCTAGGGACGTCCCAAGGATGTATCTCTACCTGAAAATCTACCTCAGCAGTCATAAAGCCTTATTTACTTTAATGAACTACTAAAATAGTGATTTTGTCAGACAGCAGCTCTACACTTTATTGACTGACTGATCCATTCATCCTTCCATTCCTCCTCAGCCTTCCTCTCCTCTGAAGACCCAGTGAGGGTGAAGCTCAGTCAGAGAGCTGTTGAGGGACTGGTTAGGAAGAACACTTCTACAGCCAGAGAGGTGAGAGGTCACACATGGTTTAGATGGTAAATATTTATGTCCCCTTAGTGGTTCATCACGTCAGCAAAAGGGAATATGTTCCATCATCTATGTTTATTTACATTAGTGCAAATTGTCCACTGATATTGGTGTAATTTCTCAACCATTTTGGCTGTATGAAAGTTAATTTCCCCTCAGGCACACACATTTGTTCTTTGATATTATGAAGGTAATTTGTATCAAATGTACTTTTCCCCACTCATTCACCCCATCTCTTTACATTGCTTATTTATTTTCAGTGGCCTGACTGCATCCAGACTATGTCAAAGGCCCATCCTGGTAGATCTGAACCTAATGCAGCTTGGAGTGATCAGATGACAGAAGTCACATTTAGGTGCCAGGTGTAACTGAGGCCATAGATGCTCCATATCCATTACTTTGAGTGTTTTATATAATATGACTAAATGTGTTTCTTTCTGTGTTGCAGGGGCAGTCAAGAAATGGAACAGCAAGGCCACAGAACATGACATAAGCAGAGCTGTGGGAGACCACCTCAAGCCCCTGGTAGAGCCGGGGATGGTGTTTACCACTCCACCAGCAGAGCTGTGGGAGACCACCTCAAGCCCCCGGTAGACCCGGGGGTGGTGTTTACCACTCCACCAGCAGAGCTGTGGGAGACCACCTCAAGCCCCTGGTAGAGCCGGGGGTGGTGTTTACCACTCCACCACACCTTCAGCAGGCTGGAAAAGTGGGATTGATCTGTTTAATCCAATTGTTTGTTTCAGTTTTCAGTAGTTGAATCCTTTGACGTATTGTTGATTTCAACAAATTAGCTGGGTTGGGTGAAAAATGATACTAAACGTACATACCAGCACTATTTTGACATTGCGGAAGATATACTGAATACATACTGTTTTTCATACTAAGATGGACCAAGATATGTGTTGCTTTTTTTTATTCTGTTAATTGGTTTTGCAAGAGTCTGATTGGTCAGACATTGGGTTCATTTGTTTTGCAATATATTCAAATCAAGCTTTATTTATGCAGCACATTTCAGACATGGATGCAACACAATGGTTTCACAGGAAAAAAACTATGAAAATAAACAGATATATTTAGTACACAACATAAGAGGATAAAAAACAAAAGATTAACAACTGAAAGACTAATGAGCATCCCATGGAAATGCCATTGATTAAAATATTAACAATATGCTATATCCGACCCAAAATTTCAGCTTGTTTGACTCCATTGTTTGTTGTTACGTTCCCCAGCAAGAAAACCAGAAATATTCCTTAAACAGAAGAGGGAACTAACAAAGAGTCACTGACAACCACCACAACTAAACAGGTGGGGTTTTAGGAGGGGCTCTGAAAGACACTATGGGAGTGTCCACTGAAAATTGACTAGTAACAACAACTGGGACCTAAAAGACACCCACCATGAGACCCACTAAATCTGCCCAAGAAGAGGAAAACAAAAGAAAAACCCACAACAAACTTAAAGACAGGAAGCAAACCAAAAAAGTGGAGCAACTAAAGGTGTTGACTCTCCACATCTATCAAGACAATTGGAGCACTGGGCCAGACACTCTTAAATAGAACCTGGACCAGCTCAGGTGAAACACCTTCCCACAAACGAGATGGACAAGCCAGCACAGGTGTAACACATACTGACTAACGAGGTGACACCAATCAGTGCGTCCTACGTGCTAACGAGCTAGACGTGCTAACGTCCAACCTCAAAACAGAAATGGAAAAACCAAAGCCTGCAACACCTTCCCCCTTAAGACAAATATATCATATATTTTTCCCCCACAAGTTTCTAGAACTCTTCCTAAAACTCACTAAGTTCTAGAACTCTCGTCCCCTTGGAACAAAATAAATTGTGATCCATGGCAACGCACTGGCTAAACGCAAAACTTGTTGACTGCCCACCCTTGAGACAATCAGCAACCAACTAACTCCTGCAATATCCGTAGTAACTTTCCACCTTGCTTCTCTCTCTCTTTCCAGAGTTCACTCGATAGGCATGTTGTTGGATCGGGGCCCAGTCCCCAATGTCATGCATTTGGGTTAGCACATCTGAGAATGAATCCTGATATTCTAAAAGCAGGGCAATATTGTCAATATAATTGTACCCAAAATGGTCAGCTGGTTGCATAACTAATTATGATTACTAAATGTTACAAATTGTAAATATGAAAATCAAACCCAAATGTACACCCCTTTGTTAATATGTATTGGCAATAACTCACTTAATGGTGAGGCATGGAATAATAAAACATGTATCTTTTGTCAGGCTGGATGTTTGAAATATGAGGTGATTTGAGTCATGATTCCTCAGTAGTGGAATAAAGACAATTAGCACTTGAATGTTGTCAAGAAATACTGGAGTGATGTCAGATTGTTAATAAAATTGATTATAGACCAATTTATTATACTGCTTTCATATTATGTATATACACAAACATCTGCAACAATTATCATATTACATGTATTTTTTTAAACAAGCAGCTTTTTCAACTTGTAGAAAACAGCTAGCTACATTTTGAAGTGCTGCATTTTGATTAAAGTGGGTCACCAACGCAGTAAGTGTAACACAACTCTTTTTTTGTTAGTCACTTTTTGTTAAATAATACTCTTTCAATTCAGAGCCTGGATTTTCCCCTGAGGCTAATATCCATCTCATGCTGCAATCAATTGAACAGGGCAAATTATAAGGTAGAATATCATTAAAATACTCCTACTACAATGTTAAAACATTCTATATTGTGACATCATTAAAATACTCCTACTACAATGTTAAAACATTCTACAGTGTGACGTCATTTCATTGATATTATGAAACAACTTCTTCATGCATTTTCTGATGTTTGATTAAACACCTTTTATCAGAGTATCTCTTGTCACATTGATCACAGCTGAGATTTCTCTCCTGTGTGTGTTCTCTGGTGTCGAATCAGATTACTTGATGTAGTAAAACTCATCCCACATTGATCACAGCTATAAGATTTCTCTCCTGAGTGTGTTCTCTGGTGTGAAGTCAGCTGACTAGATGTAGGAAAACTCTTCTCACAATGATTACAAGTATAAGGTTTCTCTCCTGTGTGTGTTCTCTGGTGTACAGTCAGAGAGCAAAATGTGGTAAAACTCTTCTCACAATGATTACAACCATAAGGCTTGTCTCCTGTGTGTGTTCTCTGGTGTCGAATCAGATGGCTTGATGTAGTAAAACTCATCCCACATTGATCACAGCAATAAGATTTCTCTCCTGTGTGTGTTCTCTGGTGTCGAATCAGACTGCCTGATGTAGTTAAACCCATCCCACATTGATCACAGCAATAAGGTTTCTCTCCTGTGTGTGTTCTCTGGTGTGAAGTTAGCTGGCTAGATGTAGAAAAACTCTTCCCACATTGATCACAGATAAAAGGTTTCTCTCCTGTGTGTGTTCTCTGGTGTCGAATCAGACTGCTTGATGTAGTTAAACTCATCCCACATTGATCACAGCTATGAGGCTTCTCTCCTGTGTGTGTTCTCTGGTGTGAAGTCAGCTGGCTAGATGAAGGAAAACTCACCCCACATTTATCACAGCTATAAGGTTTCTCTCCTGTGTGTGTTCTCTGGTGTCGAATCAGAGAGCTAGATGTAGTAAAACTCATCCCACATTGATCACAGCTAAAAGGTTTCTCTCCTGTGTGTGTTCTCTGGTGTATTTTAAGTTCTGATGAAGATGTGCAACCTTTCCCACAGTCAGAGCAGCAATGAGATTTCTTCCCTGTGGTTCTCTGCTGGTGTTTTGACGTGGAGAGACTCTTCTCTGCCTTGTCAGCATCATGAGGTTGTTGATGCTCCCCAGAGGATCCACGATAGTCACGTCTCTCTCCTGTGTGAACAACAAGTCAGACAGGTGGTTTAAGGCCCACAACAGCAGAAATCCACTGTAAAAGGTGATGTGTAGCCATGATGTTGTACAAACAATGACATCTGTAATGACTGTTCATTATTTGACATTTGTCTTAAGATTGTCAAGTGAACAACAATAGTCATATAACGTGTCAGGTAACTTATTTGAAAAGTCATTACTTTATTGCATCACTCAACATTTGTCATAATTATTTAAAGCGGTTAATTTGTATCCGTTCTCTAGTTGGACTTCAGCTGCATATTTTCCCCAATTTTCTTCAAATCTGAAAACGTTTAAGCCACGTCCATTTTCTGAAGAATTGCATTATGGGCCCTAAAGTACTGCGTGTATACATCATATTTTGGCGAATGTAGTACGACAACCGGGAACTTTTGACATACTAAACTACATCATACTATGACCAATAAGCAGACTATATACTCTATTAACATCACAAATAGTGCTGTTAGTATGAATATTCTAACACAGCTCAGGACTCTGGGCAGCCATTTTGTTTGTTTAAAAACTAGGTTGCCCCTTTAAAAAAAGCCACACAACAATCAATCAACCAATCTGCAGTTCAACCAATAACCAAGCAGTAATTCCGCCACTGTTTTGGTAATAAGATGATGGATGGGGTTGGAGAAATGTAACTACTCTCAAATTCATAGACAGACCTATGTATGAAACGACTGACCATCCATGATATCAACATTATAGTTTTAACCATGTTGAGGCTATACAGTGTTGATTTACGTTGTTTCTAAACATTGGAGTAAAAAAAGCTTATTCTGGGTTCTGATGGGGTAAACAGTTGAACTAAGCTCATGAGGCATGTGTTATATTCTTCAATAATCAATGGCTATAAATATATATATAAATAAATAAATCATTTAAGTCAAAATATGGATGTAGCAATTGCAGATTTCAGCTTTAACACCAAGCACACCACACATCAGTTCAACTTCCAACCACAGAGTTTGTGTTTCTGTTAAGACAGTACTTACGTTCATCGTCAGTCTCCTCTTCTTTCACTGAAACTTCGTCATCCTCTTTCACTCTGAACGCGTCTTCCTCTTCTTTCTCTGTAACGTCTTTCTCTTCTTCGTTCATGGTAACACCCTCACCCTCTACTTGTTTTTGTATTGTAACAGCCTCCTCTTCCTCCCCCTCTTTCACGAGAGCTTCTTTCTCCATCCAGCAGACCTTCTCTTCTTCAGCAAGAACGGGGTTAAGTTTGAGACTGGAGCTATGAGGCATGTACTGAAGTCGCTGAGCGGTATAATTCAAAGCAGTGTCACTTTATCAGCAGCACGTGATCAATGACGTCTGAAGAATAATTTCGTCGAACACCTGATTGTTTTGGTATTGGGCTCGTTCGACATTGCAGCCGACATTGCAGGTGGCTGCTGACTGACTAAATTACAAAACACCTTGCATCATAAATAACTACTCATTATTATTTATAAATCAGTCAGCCAGTCACCGTTTACCCACAACGCAGCATGGATTTGATGCTCTTGAACACGGCAGTGGTTTAATATATGACATAATGCCAGCAGCATACCACCCTGCATACCACTGCTGGCTTGCTTCTGAAGCTAAGCAGGGTTGGTCCTGGTCAGTCCCTGGATGGGAGACCAGATGCTGCTGGAAGTGGTGTTGGAGTGCCAGTAGGAGGCACTCTTTCCTCAGGTCTAAAAAATATCCTAATGCCCCAGGGCAGTGATTGGGGACACTGCCCTGTGTAGGGTGCCGTCTTTTGGATGGGACGTTAAACGGGTGTCCTGACTCTCTGAGGTCACTAAAGATCCCATGGCACTTATCGTAAGAGTAGGGGTGTTAACCCCGGTGTCCTGGCTAAATTCCCAATCTGGCCCTCAAACCATCATGGTCACCTAATAATCCCCAGTTTACAATTGGCTCATTCATCCCCCTCCTCTCCCCTGTAACTATTCCCCAGGTCGTTGCTGCAAATGAGAATGTGTTCTCAGTCAACTTACCTGGTAAAATAATGGTAAAAAAATAAATAAAAATGGCTATGCTGCTACGGCGTGTGACTTCATCTATGAAAATGTGGCTGTTCTAAATTCTGTGTCGCTCAAAGCCTTGAGTAATGAACCTATTTTTTTTTGACACAATTGGCTGGAAAGAGCCAATGATTCAGGAAGCTTTGTTTCCCCATCACTACTTTTCAGCATGTTTTCTGTGAATTAGACTACGGGAGTTTTGTAACTTTTTCTCCGTTAGTTGGTCTCGCTGACCATAACCATGCTGGTTGGCTACGCTGGTTAGGCTAATAGCTAGTTGGCTAAAAAGCTAACGTTATCTAGTTGGCTAACATAACTGCATATAGCTAATGTTAGCTGGCTGGCTAGGATAACTGCATATAGCTAATGTTAGCTGACTGGCTAAAATAACTGCATATAGCTAACATTCTTTGATTTGGTTGGATGGTGGTATGTATGTACAAAACGTTGGTTTACTTTAATCACTCAAGTCATGAGTGCAAATGATTGGTTTAATTTAAAGTTAGACATTTGAAGATATTTCTGTTGTAGTATACATCATAGGGAATAGGCTGATCCTCCATATTACTTCACACCTGACTTTGGCATTCTTCTAAATTCTGATTGGTTTAATGTAATAACTCCAAAAATAGAACTGTGAGGTGTTACTTTGCATTGGAAATGTTTTAATATTTTGTTTTAAATTGTGTAAACAAACAATAACTACATTAACTAGAACACATCTCCATTAACTACATCACACCTGTCCAGACCCACTAGAACACACCTCCATCTCCATTAACTACATCACACCTGCCCAGACCCACTAGAACACACCTCCATCTCCATTAACTACATCACACCTGCCCAGACCCACTAGAACACACCTCCATCTCCATTAACTACATCACACCTGTCCAGACCCACTAGAACACACCTCCATCTCCATTAACTACATCACACCTCCATCTCCATTAACTACACCACACCTGCCCAGACCCACTAGAACACACCTCCATCTCCATTAACTACATCACACCTGCCCAGACCCACTAGAACACAACTCCATCTCCATTAAAACTACATCACACCTGCCCAGACCCACTAGAACACACCTCCATCTCCATTAACTACATCACACCTGCCCAGACCCACTAGAACACACCTCCATCTCCATTAAAACTACATCACACCTGCCCAGACCCACTAAAACACACCTCCATCTCCATTAAAACTACATCACACCTGTTCAGACCCACTAGAACACACCTCCATCTTCATTAACTACATCACACCTGCCCAGAACCACTAGATCACACCTCCATCTCCATTAACTACATCACACCTGTCCAGACCCACTAGAACACACCTCCATCTCCATTAACTACATCACACCTCCATCTCCATTAACTACATCACACCTCCATCTCCATTAACTACATCACACCTCCATCTCCATTAACTACATCACACCTCCATCTCCATTAACTACATCACACCTCCATCTCCATTAACTACATCACACCTCCATCTCCATTAACTACATCACACCTCCATCTCCATTAACTACATCACACCTGCCCAGACCCACTAGAACACACCTCCATCTTCATTAACTACATCACACCTGCCCAGAACCACTAGAACACACCTCTATCTCCATTAACTACATCCCACCTGCCCAGACCCACTAGAACACACCTCCATCTTCATTAACTACATCACACCTGCCCAGACCCACTAGAACACACCTCCATCTTCATTAACTACATCACACCTGCCCAGAACCACTAGAACACACCTCCATCTCCATTAACTACACCACACCCACTAGAACACACCTCCATCTCCATTAACTACATCACACCTGCCCAGACCCACTAGAACACACCTCCATCTCCATTAACTACATCACACCTGCCCAGACCCACTAGAACACACCTCCATCTCCATTAACTACATCACACCTGCCCAGACCCACTAGAACACACCTCAATCTCCATTACCTACATCACACCTGCCCAGACCCACTAGAACACACCTCCATCTCCATTAAATACATCACGCCTGCCCAGACCCACTAGAACACACCCCCATCGCCATTAACTACATCACACCTGCCCAGACCCACTAGTACACACCTCCATCTCCATTAACTACGTCACACCTGCCCAGACCCACTAGAACACACCTCCATCTCCATTAACTACATCACACTGGTCCAGACCCACTAGAACACACCTCCATCTCCATTAACTACATCACACCTGCCCAGACCCACTAGAACACACCTCCAACTCCATTAACTACATCACACCTGCCCAGACCCACTAGAACACACCTCCAACTCCATTAACTACATCACACCTGCCCAGACCTACTAGAACACACCTCCATCTCCATTAACTACATCACACCTGCCCAGACCCACTAGAACACACCTCCATCTCCATTAACTACATCACACCTGCCCAGACCCACTAGAACACACCTCCATCTCCATTAACTACATCACACCTGCCCAGACCCACTAGAACACACCTCCATCTCCATTAAAACTACATCACACCTGCCCAGACCCACTAGAACACACCTCCATCTCCATTAAAACTACATCACACCTGTTCAGACCCACTAGAACACACCTCCATCTTCATTAACTACATCACACCTGCCCAGACCCACTAGAACACACCTCCATCTCCATTAACTACATCACACCTCCATCTTCATTAACTACATCACACCTGCCCAGAACCACTAGATCACACCTCCATCTCCATTAACTACATCACACCTCCATCTCCATTAACTACATCACACCTGCCCAGACCCACTAGAACACACCTCCATCTCCATTAACTACATCACACCTGCCCAGACCCACTAGAACACACCTCCATCTCCATTAACTACATCACACCTGCCCAGACCCACTACATAATAAAGCATTTGACCTTTCTTTTGAATAAACAACAGCGGATTGGTTGATTTCCAGGTATTAATTAAGTATAATATTTAAGGGTGATTGACGAGAAAAGTATCGTCCAACTCATGGGTATCTCACTGCACCCTCAAATGCCATGTTTTGAAATATACAGACAGACGGATTAAAAGTAATTTTACATTGTATAACTGTACTTCTGACAGCCAACATTCTAACTCCGCCCATAACTTTATGACATCATAACATTCCCAGAAGGATTATTGAGTCATTGTTAGTTTTACACTGAAGACATGACTCTGCCGTTGTGCTGTAGAATTTGTGAATTTTGTCTCTTGTATAATAAGGGACGATCATTTGTCCCAACATCACAGGCCTCAGACTTTGATGCAGTTAAAGACTTCCAAAAGTTTTTCCGCAGTTTAAGATCAACTGAGTTTTTTAAATGGGGTTTCTCCCTGTTCACCTGCCAATGTGAATCCTTTGAACGAGACAAGTTACCAGACAGGACATATTGCTAATGTTCCTCCCATTGATAACCTGAAAGACAATTAACTTGTGGGCGGTGTTGGTGATGACGTCCTATTCGATGACGTCGTCCATCGGGATTCCCCAAAAAAGAAGACGCTCTGGATTGATCACTGGAGTCAGATGTGAAGGAGGAGGTTTATCATCAGGAGTCAGATGTGAAGGAGGAGGTTGATCATCAGGAGTCAGATGTGAAGGAGGAGGTTGATCATCAGGAGTCAGATGTGAAGGAGGAGGTTGATCATCAGGAGTCAGATGTGAAGGAGGAGGTTGATCATCAGGAGTCAGATGTGAAGGAGGAGGTTGATCATCAGGAGTCAGATGTGAAGGAGGAGGTTGATCATCAGGAGTCAGATGTGAAGGAGGAGGTTGATCATCAGGAGTCAGATGTGAAGGAGGAGGTTGATCATCAGGAGTCAGATGTGAAAAGAGGAGGTTGATCATCAGGAGTCAGATGTGAAGGAGGAGGTTGATCATCAGGAGTCAGATGTGAAGGAGGAGGTTGATCATCAGGAGTCAGATGTGAAGGAGGAGGTTGATCATCAGGAGTCAGATGTGAAGGAGGAGGTTGATCATCAGTGAACCTCTAGGATTGTGGCTGGGCTGGTGTTTCCACTTCCAGCTTGGTCATATATTTTGATACATTGAATGTTGATATTGTGAATCTATGTTATATATTTGTACCTTCTGTTTCATGAAGTGATGTCACTAAGTACTGCCCCTATATATACAATGCATTCGGAAAGCATTCAGACCCCTTCACTTTTTCCACATTTTGTTACGTTACAGCCTTATTCTAAAATTGACTCAACCATTTTTTCCCCTCATCAATCTACACAATACCCCATAATGACATCACAGTACCCCATAAGACATCACAATACCCAATAATGACAAAGCAAAAACAGGTAAATAAATGAAATAATTTGATTTCCTTTAAAAAACAAGGACATTTCAAAGTGACCCCAAACTTTTGAATGGTAGTGTACATCTACATGATGTATTGTTACACCATGTAGGAGCAGTATAGACCTAGTCTGTTCATTATATACATGATGTATTGTTACACCATGTAGGAGCAGTATGGACCTGGTCTGTTCATTATATACATCTACATGATGTATTGTTACACCATGTAGGAGCAGTATGGACCTACAGTAGCTAGCTACTTATTTAGATTTAGTTTGACTTAATATAACTGCCTTAAATGTGCTGTAGTAACCATTTTTTATTCGCACTAATCAATCAACACATTCCTGTCTTTGTATGTCTCTATATAATAGTATTATTTAATTCAATTCATTTACAATAATCTTTGTCTGAAAATAAAATATGATCCTCAACTGCGTTTCCCCTCCAGTCAGCAGACGGCGATGTGCGTCTTTCAGGGGACGCTGCCAGCGTGACGTATAATCTAGTGGACGGTTCTTCATAAACAGCTCGTCAACCACCTCGGTAGCTTGCTAGCCAACATAGCCGAAAGATTCAAGCTATTTAGACGCTTTCGGTGTATATTAGCTACTGTGTTTTAGACACACTTAGGTCGTATCTACTTGTTAACCTATTTAATATTACGTTATTTTGTATCAGTCAGCTATAGGAGCTGGCTGGTCCAATTAGCACTAGCCTAGTCGCTAATGATAGCTAGCTAGCTAACGTCCCCGACCATGAGCTCCCTAAACATCACCTCTCCTGTTAAAGAAGAGGTGATCTGCTGGACGGAGAAAGAAGCTCTTGTGAAAGAGGAGAAGGAAGAAGACAATATCACAGTAAAACAAGAAGTAGAGGGTGAGGCTGTTACAGTGACAGAAGAGAAAGACGTTACAGTGAAAGATGCGTTCAGAGTGAAAGAGGAGGATTTTACTGTGAAAGAAGAGGAGGATGTAGTTTTTCGTGTGAAAGAAGAGGAGGTTGGAGATCTGTTTAACACCAGTAAGTACCGTCTCTGCAGTCGTTGAACCAATATGCAGTAAAGGGGTTCTACACTGTAATGTTGTTCTGTAGGAATGGCTGAAGCTACACTGTAACGTGTAGAACATCAAGAGTGGACCATCAACAAAACATTAACAATTGATCAAATGCATCCAATGACAATGCCTGAAATACTGTAGTCCTCAATATCTCCTATTAGATTAGCCCAATATGTAGTCTTAAAGGGGCAATCAGTAGTTGTTACATCCATTTTGGGACTTATACATTAATGATATGTACCCATTGCTTCTTTAAGAATTCACTTACAAATGCCTCATGAGCTTAGTTCAACTATCGTACCCCATCAGAACCCAAAATATAAGCTTTTTTTTATTCCAATGTTTGTCAGTAAATATAAACAAACACGGTATATCCTCAAAACATGGTTAAAATTATAATGTTGATATCATGGATGGTTGCATTTCTCCATCCCCATCCCTCAGCTTTTTACCGAAACGGGCAGGGAGTACGCTTTGTTATTGTTTCTACTGCTGATTGCTGCCCCCGTTACTCCTCAAGGTCCAAGGACTATATGTTATTTTCAGAGGTAGACTGGTTCTGGCAGCTAAAATAGTCAAATATTCCATCTAAATGTGAATCCATTCTCAATTGCGATACATTTCTAGAAACATAAATCGCTGCACTTTCATATCAATTCAGAATAATTTCACACAATACTTTCATATCACATCAAAGTAAGTAACCAGTTGAAATACCCCAAACGGTAAACCAAATTCGTTTCTTGTAATTTCACCTTCCTTTAGGCTTCTTTTTCTTCTTTGGACTTTATATGGCAGTTGGCAACCAACTTTAAGGTGCATTACCACCATCAACTGGACTGGAGTGTGATCTTTCAATCACCCACGTGGGTATATACCAAGACAGTCACGAAGAGGGCAAAACAAAACCTTTTCCCCCTCAGGAGATTGAAAAGATTTATCATGGGTCCCCAGATCCTCAAAAGGTAATACAGCTGCACCATCGAGAGCATCCTGACCGGTTGCATCACCGCCTGGTATGGCAACTGCTCGGCATTTGACCGTAAGGCGCTACAGAGGGTAGTGAAAACAGCCCAGTACATCACTGTGGCCAAGCTTCCTGCCATCCAGGACCTATATAATAGGCGGTGTCAGAGGAAAGCCCACAAAATTGTCAGAGACTCCAGTCAACAGTATAGACTGTTTTCTCTGCTACCGCACGGCAAGTGGTACCGCAGCGCCAAGTCTAGAACCAAAAGCCTCCTCAACAGCTTCTACCCCCAAGCCATAAGACTGCTGAACAATTAATAAAATCACCACCGGACAATTTACATTGACCCCCCCCCCCACCCCCCTCCCTTTTGTGCACTGCTGCTACTCGCTGGTTGTTTGTTACCTATGCATAGTCACTACACTCCCCTACCTTCATGTACAGATTACCTCAACTAGCCTGTAACCCCGCACACTGACTCAGTACCGGTGCCCCCTGTATATTGCCTCCACACTGACTCGGTACCGGTACCCCCTGTATATAGCCTCCACACTGACTCAGTACCGGTGCCCCCTGTATATAGCCTCCACACTGACTCAGTACCGGTGCCCCCTGTATATAGCCTCCACACTGACTTGGTACCGGTACCCCCTGTATATAGCCTCCACACTGACTCGGTACCGGTGCCCCCTGTATATAGCCTCCACACTGACTCAGTACCGGTGCCCCCTGTATATAGCCTTCACACTGACTCAGTACCGGTGCCCCCTGTATATAGCCTCCACACTGACTCAGTACCGGTGCCCCCTGTATATAGCCTCCACACTGACTCAGTACCGGTGCCCCCTGTATATAGCCTCCACACTGACTCAGTACCGGTGCCCCCTGTATATACCCTCCACACTGACTCAGTACCGGTGCCCCCTGTATATAGCCTCCACACTGACTCGGTACCGGTGCCCCCTGTATATAGCCTCCACACTGACTCGGTACCGGTGCCCCCTGTATATAGCCTCCACACTGACTCAGTACCGGTGCCCCCTGTATATAGCCTCCACACTGACTCAGTACCGGTGTCCCCTGTATATAACCTCCACACTGACTCAGTACCGGTGCCCCCTGTATATAGCCTCCACACTGACTCGGTACCGGTGCCCCCTGTATATAGCCTCCACACTGACTCAGTACCGGTGCCCCCTGTATATAACCTCCACACTGACTCGGTACCGGTGCCCCCTGTATATAGCCTCCACATTGACTCAGTACCGGTGCCCCCTGTATATAGCCTCGTTATTGTGTTACTTTTTATTATTACTTTTTTATTTTAGTCCACTTAATAAACTTTTTCTTCTTGAACTGCACTGTTGGTTAAGGGCTTGTAAGTAAAGCATTTCACAGTAAAGTCTAAGTTCGTGTCTTGACGGATTTGTAAAAAAACGGTTTGTCATAAAACACTATATATATATTTTTTTTAAATGTTGCTGACACCCCCCCCTGAGGTGTCTCATTATTGGGATTCATTGCTGATTCCTACCTGTAGCTCACTATGAGGTGTCTAGTGATATAGGTTAAGGGCCCTGTTGGAGATTGGTGGTTGGTAGCGGAGTCGAGGGAACAAGCAGGGTTGGACAGGGCCATGTTATTTTCCCACACACAGTCTCTGTGGTTCATATGAACCCCATTCCTGGGAATTAGATTTGATTACAAATCGCCCCTGTCTGTTACCACTCCGCTGTCTGTCCCATTCCCAGTTAGGTTACGAGGCGCTTTGTTACCAGTACCTTGACTGGTTGATAGGGGAAACCTCCATGCTTATTATAGAACAAATAATTAGGGAAAAACTTTTTAGTAAACTGAAATAAAATACGGACAATTCCTTCGACCTCATTGCTTTGTTTTTGCTCTGACATGCACTGTCATCTGTGGGACCTTATACAGACAGGTGTGTGCCTTTACAAATCATGTCCAATCAATTGAATTTAACACAGGTGGACTCTGAACAAGTTGTAGATACATACTTACTGGCAAAACTCCACTTAATTTAAAGAAACACAGCCATGTCTATATATTTTGTAATTTCTAATGAATTCTGTATTGTATTATGTAGAAGAGTGGCCTTTGCTCGATCCTTGGCTTGTGCGAGCCGGAACGGCTAATAGGTCATCTCCTGTTTCTGAAGCGTGAGGAAGACTCAGGGGTTTTATGTAATGTTATGTACACTACCGTTCAAAGTTTGGGGTCACTTAGAAATGGCCTTGTTTTTGAAAGAAAAGCACATTTATTGATCAGAAATACAGTGTAGGCATTGTTAATGTTGTAAGTGACTATTACGAGTCTTATAGCAAATGGTCTGAATACTTATGTAAATAAGGTATTTCTGTTTATTACCTGTTTTCACTTTGTCATTCTGGGCTACTGATGACACCCCTCTGAAACAAGATAACCATCAGAAAAAAAACCTCTTCCTTAGCCTACTCCTCCCGCTGCTGCTGGCCTTCGTAAATTCTGATGTTATGCTCCTATAGTTTCTGGTAATAGGCTACACCAGCAGTCGTTATGCTCCTATAGTTTCTGGTAATAGACTACACCAGCAGTCGTTATGCTCCTATAGTTTCTGGTAATAGACTACACCAGCAGTCGTTATGCTCCTATAGTTTCTGGTAATAGGCTACACCAGCAGTCGTTATGCTCCTATAGGTTCTGGTAATAGACTACACCAGCAGTCGTTATGCTCCTATAGTTTCTGGTAATAGGCTACACCAGCAGTCGTTATGGTCCTATAGTTTCTGGTAATAGGCTACACCAGCAGTCGTTATGCTCCTATAGTTTCTGGTAATAGGCTACACCAGCAGTCGTTATGCTCCTATAGTTTCTGGTAATAGGCTACACCAGCTGTCGTTATGCTCCTATAGTTTCTGGTAATATGCTACACCAGCAGTCGTTATGCTCCTATAGTTTCTGGTAATAGGCTACACCAGCAGTCGTTATGCTCCTATAGTTTCTGGTAATAGGCTACACCTGCAGTCGTTATGCTCCTATAGTTTCTGGTAATAGATTACACTGGCAGTCGTTATGCTTCTATAGTTTCTGGTAATAGGCTACAGCAGCAGTCGATATGCTCCTATAGTTTCTGGTAATAGGCTACACCAGCAGTCGTTATGCTCCTATAGTTTCTGGTAATAGGCTACACCAGCAGTCGTTATGCTCCTATAGTTTCTGGTAATAGGCTACACCAGCAGTCGTTACGCTCCTATAGTTTCTGGTAATAGGCTACACCAGCAGTTGCTATGCTCCTATAGTTTCTGGTAATAGGCTACACCAGCAGTCGATATGCTCCTATAGTTTCTGGTAATAGGCTACACCAGCAGTCGTTAAGCTCCTATAGTTTCTGGTAATAGGCTACACCAGCAGTCGTTATGCTTTTATAGTTTCTGGTAATAGGCTACACCAGCAGTCGTTATGTTCCTATAGTTTCTGGTAATAGACTACACCAGCAGTCGTTATGCTCCTATAGTTTCTGGTAATAGGCTACACCAGCAGTCGTTATGGTCCTATAGTTTCTGGTAATAGGCTACACCAGCAGTCGTTGTGCTCCTATAGTTTCTGGTAATAGGCTACACCAGCAGTCGTTACGCTCCTATAGTTTCTGGTAATAGGCTACACCAGCAATCGTTATGCTCCTATAGTTGCTGGTAATATGCTACACCAGCAGTCGTTGTGCTCCTATAGTTTCTGGTAATAGGCTACACCAGCAGTCATTATGCTCCTATAGTTTCTGGTAATAGGCTACACCAGCAGTCGTTATGCTCCTATAGTTTCTGGTAATAGGCTACACCAGCAGTCGTTATGCTCCTATAGTTTCAGTCAGCAACCTTTTCCATTTGGTGCCAAGTTATCTGACCATTACTACTGATCTGGTGCAAATTGTGATTTTCATATTCACATTTTATTGGAACAGTTTCATTTAATTTATAATAGTCTTTGTATCTCAACATCATTCTCTGTGGTTAATCTACATTCTATTTAAATTAAGTTATAAAGAAACATTTTTATTGACATTGCTAAGTTAAAAAAAAAAAATAACTAAGTAAAGCCATTTTTTAAAATTATGAAATGCACTCGAACTATGTATCATTTAGTGTCTCTTTATGTTACGCTGGGAAACAGTTTTCATGGGCACAGAAATCCTAAATCATTTCAGAGTTTGCTAAACCCAATGGTTCTAACCGAGAGTTACCTTAACTTTATTGACACCCAAATGGATACTGTCATGAACGCGGTTCTTCAATAATTACACATAATTCTTAATACTGTAGCTGTTTAGTTAGTCACATGTTCAACTATCATCAGCTAATCCAGGAAATCATTTTCTGAATGACAGTCACATGACAAACATCACGACATGCAACAACAACCAAAGTGCTTCTTCATTCATTACTCTGGTAAAGACAGTTATGCCGTGCTCCACGTTGGATCCAACATCCCTAACAAATTGATGTTTATAATGTTATTGTCTGCTTGATTTACAGTAGGGTCTCGTTAGTCTGTTTAGACACAGAGATACTTAGCTCATAATGTGTAGAGAACTGTTCCTTGATGGATAGGCTGTTGTACAACACACAGAGCTATTTTCCTTTATTTGTTGTTAGGTGAAGTTATGGGTCCTACAGTAGGTCTGTTATTGTTAGGTGAAGTTATGGGTCCGACAGTAGGTCTATGTTATTGTTAGGTGAAGTTATGGGTTCTACAGTAGGTCTATGTTATTGTTAGGTGAAGTTATGGGCGAATTTGGCAAACAGCGTACAAACCCTCATTGTCAGGCTGATGGAAAAGCTAGACAAAAAGCATTTTACTGGTTGAAGAGTTTTTTAAGTACAAAGCGGTTGATTTGCGATGATGACACAAACATATTATAAGCAGGACATTCAAACGAGCCTTACAATTATAATCCAAAGTAGTGTGAAATGCACTCAAGCAACCTGGAAATGGAGGTTACTCCCCTGAGTTTTCCCCCATTCACATTCAGAATACTTAGTGAAAAACTAAAATCTTTGCTCACCATTTTCGCTCCAGGCAGATATACTACATACAATTTTATTAAACACAGAAAGGGGCCTATATTGGAGACCAAAGTCGTCTGGCACAGTGCTTAGAGTTTCAACAACATGAATAACTTATTTCAAGACAACACGCTTAGATGTTACTACTAATGTGAAAACAAGACAAAATATGACTGTTCTTGCCTATTTTAAGACAAATTTCAAATAATCATTACATTCATTACAGACGTCAATTGTTGTACAACATCATGGCTACGCTGTTGGCATCACTTTTTACAGTGGATTTCCGCTGTGGTGGGCCTTTAACCATCTGTCTGACTTTGTTGTTCACACAGGAGAGAGACGGGACTACCGTGGGTCCTCTGGGGAGCCTCAACAACCTCATGATGCTGACGAGGCAGAGAAGAGTCTCTCCAGATCAGAACACATCAAGAAACACCAGCGGAGATCCACAGGGAAGAAACCTCACTGCTGCTCTGACTGTGGGAAGAGATTCACCTCCTTAGCAGGCATTAAAATTCATCAGAAAATCCACACAGTAGAGAAACCTTATAGCTGTCAATGTGGGAAGAGTTTTACTCATTCAACCAGACTGATATCACACCAGAGAACACACACAGGAGAGAAATCGTATAGCTGTGATCAATGTGGGAAGAGTTTTGTTACATCTGGCCATCTGAAAATACACCAGAGAACACACACAGGGGAGAAACCGTTTAGCTGTACTCAATGTGGTAAGAGTTTTACTCAGCTAAGCAACCTTATATCACACCAGAGAACACACACAGGAGATAAACCATATAGCTGTGGTCAATGTGGGAAGAGTTTTGGTCAATCTAGCACTCTGACTCTACACCAAAGAATACACACAGGAGAGAAATCTTATAGCTGTACTCAATGTGGTAAGAGTTTTACTCAGCTAAGCAGCCTGATATCACACCAGAGAACACACACAGGAGAGAAGCCATATAGCTGTAATGAATGTCGGAAGAGTTTTATTCACCTAAGCAGCTTGATGTCACACAAGAGAACACACACAAGAGAGAAATCTTATAGCTGTACTCAATGTGGGAAGAGTTTTGATACATCTAGCCATCTTATTGTACACCAGAGAATACACACAGGAGAGAAACCTTATAGCTGTGGTCAATGTGGGAAGAGTTTTGGTCAATCTAGCACTCTGACTCTACACCAGAGAATACACACAGGAGAGAAATCGTATAGCTGTGGTCAATGTGGGAAGAGTTTTACTACATCTGCCCAACTGACTCTACACCAGAGAACACACACAGGAGAGAAACCTTATAGCTGTGATCAATGTGGGAAGAGTTTTACTACATCTGCCCAACTGACTCTACACCAGAGAACACACACAGGAGAGAAACCTTATAGCTGTGATCAATGTGGGAAGAGTTTTGCTGCATCTAGCACTCTGACTCTACACCAGAGAATACACACAGGAGAGAAACCTTATAGCTGTGATCAATGTGGAAAGAGTTTTGGTCGATCTGGCCAGCTGACATCACACCAGAGAATACACACAGGAGAGAAACCTTATAGCTGTGATCAATGTGGAAAGAGTTTTGGTCGATCTGGCCAGCTGACATCACACCAGAGAATACACACAGGAGATAAATCTTATACCTGTGGTCAATGTGGGAAGAGTTTTACTACATCTAGCATTCTGACTGTACACCAGAGAACACACACAGGAGATAAACCTTATACTTGTGGTCAATGTGGGAAGAGTTTTACTACATCTAGCTCTCTGACTGTACACCAGAGAATACACACGGGAGAGAAACCTCATAGCTGTGATCAATGTGGGAAGAGGTACACTGATAAAAGATCTCTGATTAAACATCAGAAAATACATGGAGTTGTTTCATGATATCAATGAATTAATGTCACAATGTAGAATGTTTTAACATTGTAGTAGGAGTATTTAAATGATGTCACAATGTAGAACCCTAAATGTTTGTCCCCTGTTCTATTGATTTCAGCATGATATGGATATTAGCCTCAGGGTAAAAATCCAGGCTCTGAATTGGAAGAGTACTATTTATGTAATTTAACAAAAAGTGACTAACACAAAAAGAGCTGTGTTACACTTACCATGTTGATGACCCACTTGAATCATAATGCAACACTTCGAAATGTAGCGATCTATTTTCTACAAATTGTCCTCTAATCAGGGATGTACACATTATTCCCATATTCTGTGTGTTTTTTGAGCTTTTAGTTTTAACAGGACGCGTAACCTCATCTCCCTTCTGTCACACAATTAATTTTGACATGATATCGATGAGTGATGACAAATAAGTGTTGTGTTCCTTTGTTTAGTGACCCCTACATTTAAATGCATCACTCCAAAATGTAGCTGACTGTCTTCTGCAGGTTGTCCTCTAACCAGTGAGGTAAAATATATCTCCCATTTCCATGTGTTTTTTTAGTTGTTAGTTTCAACAGCAAGTACATTCTGATTTCCCCCCTAATCGATATCAGTGATTTATTGCTACTTGTCAAAACAACAGTGTTTCTGGTGCTTGTGCAGTTTATAAGGTGCTTGTTTTTAAAAATATTATTATTGTGGCCGATGTTTGTGTATATACCACATGTTAGGTTTTCAATTTATCCCAAACTGTTTCTGCATATTGGTTATTGATTTGAACACGTTAAACTGTGTTTTGACATTGGGGCTATCCCACCTAGCAACTATGCAACCAATTATTTCATATTTACATTTTATGTAACATTTGGTAATGATAATTATTTATGCAACCAACTGACAATTATATTGACATTGTGCTTTTAGAATATCAAGGTTAATTCTCACATGTGCCAAACCAAATGTACTAGAGCATGACATTGGGGACTGGACCCAGATCCAACAACATGCCTATCTAGTGAACCCTGAAAAGAGAGAGAAGCTCTGCAGTGAGGTGGAAAGTTACTGGATATTGCAGGAGTTTCTTCTTGAAATCAGACACGTCCGCGGTAAGGACAACCTGGTTGCTGATTGTCTCACGGGGGGCAGTCAAAAATATTTGTGTTTTGCGTTTAGCCAGTGCGTTGCCATGGATCACAATTTATTTTGACTGCACGGTTTTCCGTATTGGAGATGAGTTTTGTTTGGGCTCGTTCCAAGGGGACGAGAGTTCTAGAAGCTAGTGAGTTTTAGGAAGACGAGAGTTCTAGAAGCTAGTGAGTTTTTGAATTCTATAGAAAGAAAAAGGAGAAAAGTTATGATTGTATATTATTATTTAGAAATTGTTTTTTTTCTTGTTTTTAATTGTTGATAGCCAGTAGACACCATGTTTATATTGGTGAAGCATTGTGGTTGATTATAATGTGAAATGGAAGTTGTTTTCTGTTGGTGGTGAGCAAACTTGTCCAACAAAAATATAGGATATATTTGTTGTCTTAAGGGGGGAAGGTGTTACAGGCTTTATTGCGTATAGCTCGTTAGCACGTAGTACGCAACACCTTTAGTTGCTCCACCTTTTTGGGTTGCTTCCTGTCTTTAAGTTTGGTGTGGGTTTTTCTTTTGTTTGGCTCTTCTTGGGCAGATTTAGTGGGTGTCATGGTGGGTGTCTTTTAGGTCCCAGTTGTTACCAGTCAATTTTCAATCGATGCCCCCGTAGTGTCTTTCAGAGCCCATCCTAAAAAACAAGTTATGTTTTGGGTTGGATGTAGCATCATATTGTTAATATTTGAATCAATGGCATTTCCTTTGCAATGCTCATTAGTTAGTTGTTCTTCGTTTTTTTTTATCCTCAATACTTCTGTTTATTTTCACTGTTTTTTCCTGTGAAGCCATTGTGTTGCATCCATGTCTGAAATGTGCTGCATAAATAAAGCTTGATTTGATTTCAACAAATGAATCCAATGACTGACCAATCAACAGACTCTTGGTCCTTCTTAGTATTTGTTAATGAATAGAATACAGTATATACATATGAGATGAGTAATACATAGACTAAGATACAGTAGAATAGGATAGAATACAGTATATACATATGAGATGAGTAATACATAGACTAAGATACAGTAGAATAGAATACAGTATATACATATGAGATGAGTAATACATAGACTAAGATACAGTAGAATAGAATACAGTATATACATATGAGATGAGTAATACATAGACTAAGATACAGTAGAATAGGATAGAATACAGTATATACATATGAGATGAGTAATGCCAGATATGTAAACATGCAGGAGATCCATGAAGGAAAGATAGTGATGGTGCTCAGTGACGTTGTTGCAAATGGTGGGGAACAACCAATCACGATGAGGGATCGCCAGCTGTGAACGCTTTAGCATGCTGGAGACAACCATGGAGAATGTGAATCAAGTGTTCCAATTGTAAAACGTTTGATTTAATTACATCAAGTGTTCCAATGGTAAAACGTTTGATTTAATTACATCAAGTGTTCCAATGGTAAAACGTTTGATTTAATTACATCAAGTGTTCCAATGGTAAAACGTTTGATTTAATTACATCAAGTGTTCCAATGGTAAAACGTTTGATTTAATTACATCAAGTGTTCCAATGGTAAAACGTTTGATTTAATTACATCAAGCGTCCCAATGGTAAAACGTTTGATTTAATTACATCAAGCGTTCCAATGGTAAAACGTTTGATTTAATTACATCAAGTGTTCCAATGGTAAACCGTTTGAGTTCATTGTGACGCGTCACGTTGCTGTTTATTGCCACATTGGGATGCAACCTTTTTTTAACCAGTTCTGATGGTTGTTAAAAGTGGGATTTTGACATTATTATCGTTAAATCAACACACTGGACACTCCCAACACTCCCACCTATCAATATCTTTGGCACCGTAGACATCAAGTCACTTGACAGTAATGTTCCATACAATGTTGCATTCCATGTTTGAAAGGTCATTTTCATTGAAGACAAGACATATTAACATTCCATAAAATTTTAAATCAAGGCTGAGGCTCAAAATAGTCGCCTTCACTTTACTTAAAGTGTAGGAAGCAGTGGAGTAAAACAATTTACTCACCAACAACAGCATTGCCTTAAAGTCCCACATGATGATGTAATGACATCACAATACCCCATAATGACATCACAATACCCAATGATGATGCGTTGTTACACCATGTTGGAGCAGTATAGACCTAGTCTGTTCATTATATACATCTACATGATGTATTGTTACACCATGTAGGATCAGTATAGACCTAGTCTGTTCATTATATAGGAGCAGTATAGACCTAGTCTGTTCATTGTATAGGAGCAGTATAGACCTAGTCTGTTCATTATATTCATCTACATGATGTATTGTTACACCATGTAGGAGCAGTATAGACCTAGTCTGTTCATTATATACATCTACATGATGTATTGTTACACCATGTAGCAGCAGTATAGACCTAGTCTGTTCATTATATACATCTACATGATGTGTTGTTACACCATGTAGGAGCAGTATAGACCTAGTCTGTTCATAATATACATCTACATGATGTATTGTTACACCATGTAGGAGCAGTATAGACCTAGTCTGTTCATTATATACATCTACATGATGTATTGTTACACCATGTAGGAGCAGTATGGACCTAGTCTGTTCATTATATACATCTACATGATGTGTTGTTACACCATGTAGGAGCAGTATAGACCTAGTCTGTTCATTATATACATCTACATGATGTATTGTTACACCATGTAGGAGAAGTATAGACCTAGTCTGTTCATTATATACATCTACATGATGTATTGTTACACCATGTAGGAGCAGTATAGACCTAGTCTGTTCATTATATACATCTACATGATGTATTGTTACACCATGTAGGAGCAGTATAGACCTAGTCTGTTCATTATATACATCTACATGATGTATTGTTACACCATGTAGGAGCAGTATGGACCTAGTCTGTTCATTATATACATCTACATGATGTATTGTTACACCACGTTGGAGCAGTATAGACCTAGTCTGTTCATTATATTCATCTAAATGATGTATTGTTACACCATGTAGGAGCAGTATAGACCTAGTCTGTTCATTATATACATCTACATGATATATTGTTACACCATGTAGGAGCAGTATAGATATACAGTAGCTAGCTGCTAATTTAGATGTAGTATAACTTGATGAAACTGCCTTAAATGTGCTGTGGTAAACATTTTTTATCCGCACTAATCAATCAACACATTCCTGTCTTTGTATGTCTCAATATAATGGTATTATTTAATTAAATCCATTTACAATAATCTTTGTCTGAAAATAAAATATGAACCTCAACTGCGTTTCCCCTCCAGTCAGCAGACGGCGATGTGCGTCTTTCAGGCGACGCTGCCAGCGTGACGTATAATCTAGTGGACGGTTCTTCATAAACAGCGCGTCAACCACCTCGGTAGCTTGCTAGCCAACATAGCCGAAAGATTCAAGCTATTTATACGCTTTCGGTGTATATTAGCTACTGTGTTTTCGACACACTTAGGTCGTATCTAGTTGTTAACCTATTTAATATTACGTTATTTTGTATTAGTCAGCTATAGTAGCTGGCTGGTTTAGTTAGCACTAGCATAGTCGCTAATGATAGCTAGCTAGCTAACATCCCCGACCATGACCTCCCTAAACTACCCCCCTCTTGTTCAAGAAGAGGCGGTCTGCTGGACGGAGAAAGAATCTCTGGGGCAGAACATTGTCGTGAAAGAAGAGGAGGAAGAAGAGGATTTCACAGTAAAACAAGAAGTAGAGGGTGAGGCTGTTACCCTGAAAGAAGAAGAGAAAGACGTTACAGTGAAAGAAGAAGAGAAAGACGTTACAGTGAAAGAAGAGGCGTTCAGAGTGAAAGAGGAGGAGGAGGTTACAGTAAAAGAAGAGGAGGATGCCGTTTTTGAAGTGAAGAAGGAAGGGGAGATTACTGTCACATTGGAAGATGAAGAGGAGATAGGAGATCTGATTAGCACCAGTAAGTACCGCCTTAAATTCGTTTTTTACTTGGGATATTCGGAGTTGGCTCGTCAATACCTCTTCAACGGAGGGCCCAGGATGATGACTGATATGTCTAGAATCAGACGACGTAGAGAACAAGCTACCCCTTGTTTTCTCCGTTCCGTTTCCAAAAAGTGACTTAACATATATATTTCAGAAGGGTCTATCTGCTGACCGCAGACTGGGGGGCACGGCATGGAGTGATGATTTACTGCACACAGTGCCCCCCAATAGTGCCATGTGAGAGTTGGGTTGGCTACACCAAAGATTATGGATATACTGACAAGATGTCTCGCCGCCCTAACAAGGGGAGTCGTTGTCCACAAAGCGGCACTGCGGGTTGTCTAGCTCCCGCCTATCCTTTCTTTGGATTGGTTGATTCATCTTATTATTGTAATCTATTGTTTATATTCTATGAGGGTTGTTGTCGTCAACCGCCTGTATTCAATGGAGAGAGATGCTAAGCTACTAGCATGAATATGCATAGCGATCTGGAGACAACTCCTATAGTGTTTTTTATCAAAGTTGTCGGTATGTCACGCGTCCACATAACAACTTAAGCATTACGAAACTTCTGTTGGATCAAGTAAACCTCACGTAGCAAATAAGCCATTAATTTTGTTGTTGACCAAATTCGACACTTTCCACATTGGGTTGATAATTGTTTCCACTTGGATACAACCTACTGTAGCCTACTGGCATGACCTAGAGAGATACAACCTACTGTAACCTACTGGCATGACCTCGAGAGATACAACCTACTGTAACCTACTGGCATGACCTAGAGAGATACAACCTACTGTAACCTACTGGCATGACCTAGAGAGTTACAACCTACTGTAACCTACTGGCATGACCTAGAGAGATACAACCTACTGTAACCTACTGGCATGACCTAGAGAGATACAACCTACTGTAACCTACTGGCATGACCTAGAGAGATACAACCTACTGTAACCTACTGGCATGACCTAGAGAGTTACAACCTACTGTAACCTACTGGCATGACCTAGAGATATACAACCTACTGTAACCTACTGGCATGACCTAGAGAGATACAACCTACTGTAACCTACTGGCATGACCTAGAGAGATACAACCTACTGTAACCTACTGGCATGACCTAGAGAGATAAAGTTGTAAAGTTCCTGGATTTTAAACAAATATTTGGCCAAAAATGTAATATGCATCCCTTTATTCTAAAATGTATCACAATACCCCATAATGACATCACAATACCCCATAATGACATCACAATACCCCATAATGACATCACAATACCCCATAATGCCATCACAATACCCCATAATGCCAAAGCAAAAACAGGTTTCGATTTTTTGCAAATGTATTGAAATTATTCCCCAGGATAACTAGTCTCAGAGTAATGTAAGAACCCAGGATAACTAGTCTCAGAGTAATGTAAGAACCCAGGATAACTAGTCTCAGAGTAATGTAAGATCCCAGGATAACTAGTCTCAGAGTAATGTAAGATCCCAGGAGAACTAGTCTCAGAGTAATGTAAGATCCCAGGAGAACTAGTCTCAGAGTAATGTAAGATCCCAGGATAACTAGTCTCAGAGTAATGTAAGATCCCAGGATAACTAGTCTCAGAGTAATGTAAGATCCCAGGATAACTAGTCTCAGAGTAATGTAAGATCCCAGGATAACTAGTCTCAGAGTAATGTAAGATCCCAGGATAACTAGTCTCAGAGTAATGTAAGATCCCAGGATAACTAGTCTCAGAGTAATGTAAGATGCCAGGATAACTAGTCTCAGAGTAATGTAAGATCCCAGGATAACTAGTCTCAGAGTAATGTTAGATCCCAGGATAACTAGTCTCAGAGTAATGTAAGATCCCAGGATAACTAGTCTCAGAGTAATGTAAGATGCTTGGAAAAAGAAGCTGAAAAGAATAACAGAACGGCACCATTAGAACTAAAATGTGTCGCCTGGATATCAGACCCCCAACCCTCCAAACTGTAAATAAATAATAAAATGTGTATCCTGGATGTCAGACCCCCAACCCTCCAAACTGTAAATAAATAAATATGTGTCTCCTGGATGTCAGACCCCCAACCCTCCAAACTGTAAATAAATAATAAAATGTGTCGTCTGGATGTCAGACTCCCAACCCTCCAAACTAAATAAATAATAAAATGTGTCGCCTGGATGTCAGACCCCCAACCCTCCAAACTGTAAATAAATAATAAAATGTGTCTCCTGAATGTCAGACCCCCAACCCTTCAAACTAAATAAATAATAAAATGTGAATCCTGGATGTCAGACTCCCAACCTTCCAAACTGTAAATAAATAAATAAAATGTGTCTCCTTGGCAACAGTAGAACCTCAGCACTTTTACTGTATATGTCGAGACAAAGGAATGATGTAAACAAATAATCCAAAATATTTTTGTCAATGAGACAGTATATAAACAAAGGAATGACCGAACCCCCTTTGGTGACTGAATGCTTGTAAGGAAAACTAGATGATCAAAACATTAGATCACATCAAATAAGCCTGAGTGGTTTCACCACCTCCCAGACTATACTACAGTTATAACTATACATAGTTATACAGGATACTACAGTTATACAGGATACTACAGTTATAGAGGATACTACAGTTATACAGGATACTACAGTTATACAGGATACTACAGTTATACAGGATACTACAGTTATACAGGATACTACAGTTGTAACTATACATAGTTATACAGGATACTACAGTTATACAGGATACTACAGTTATACAGGATACTACAGTTATAACTATACATAGTTATACTGGATACTACAGTTATAACTATACATAGTTATACAGGATACTACAGTTATACAGGATACTACAGTTATAACTATACATAGTTATACAGGATACTACAGTTATACAGGATACTACAGTTATAACTATACATAGTTATACAGGATACTACAGTTATACAGGATACTACAGTTATACAGGATACTACAGTTATAACTATACATAGTTATACAGGATACTACAGTTATACAGGATACTACAGTTATACAGGATACTACAGTTATACAGGATACTATAGTTATACAGGATACTACAGTTATACAGGATACTACAGTTATAACCATACATAGTTATACAGGATACTACAGTTATAACTATACATAGTTATACAGGATACTACAGTTATAACTATACATAGTTATACAGGATACTACAGTTGTAACTATACATAGTTATACAGGATACTACATTTATACAGGATACTACAGTTATACAGGATACTACAGTTATACAGGATACTACAGTTATAACTATACATAGTTATACAGGATACTACAGTTATAGAGGATACTACAGTTATAGAGGATACTACAGTTATAACTATACACAGTTATCCAGGATACTACAGTTATACAGGATACTACAGTTATACAGGATACTACAGTTATAACTATACATAGTTATACAGGATACTACAGTTATACAGGATACTACAGTTATACAGGATACTACAGTTATACAGGATACTACAGTTATAACTATACACAGTTATACAGGATACTACAGTTATACAGGATACTACAGTTATAACTATACATAGTTATACAGGATACTACAGTTATACAGGATACTACAGTTATAACTATACATAGTTATACAGGATACTACAGTTATACAGGATACTACAGTTATACAGGATACTACAGTTATACAGGATACTACAGTTATACAGGATACTACAGTTATAACTATACATAGGTATACAGGATACTACAGTTATAACTATACATAGTTATACAGGATACTACAGTTATAACTATACATAGTTATACAGGATACTACAGTTATAACTATACATAGTTATACAGGATACTACAGTTATAACTATACATAGTTATACATGATACTACAGTTATAACTATACACAGTTATACAGGATACTACAGTTATACAGGATACTACAGTTATACAGGATACTAAAGTTATAACTATACATAGTTATACAGGATACTACAGTTATAACTATACATAGTTATACAGGATACTACAGTTATAACTATACATAGTTATACAGGATACTACAGTTATACAGGATACTACAGTTATACAGGATACTACAGTTATACAGGATACTACAGTTATACAGGATACTACAGTTATAACTATACATAGGTATACAGGATACTACAGTTATAACTATACATAGTTATACAGGATACTACAGTTATAACTATACATAGTTATACAGGATACTACAGTTATAACTATACATAGTTATACATGATACTACAGTTTCTATACACGTTTCGGATACTACAGTTATACAGGATACTACAGTTATACAGGATACTAAAGTTATAACTATACATAGTTATACAGGATACTACAGTTATAACTATACATAGTTATACAGGATACTACAGTTATAACTATACATAGTTATACAGGATACTACAGTTATACAGGATACTACAGTTATACAGGATACTACAGTTATACAGGATACTACAGTTATAACTATACATAGTTATACAGGATACTACAGTTATACAGGATACTACAGTTATAACTATACATAGTTATTCCAAAGGTGGGCTACTTACTATCCACTGTTTGCAAGCCACCGTTGCTGATCTATTTTATTTATTTATTTCACCTTTATTTAACCAGGTAGGCAAGTTGAGAACAAGTTCTCATTTACAATTGCGACCTGGCCAAGATAAAGCAAAGCAGTGTGACACAGACAACACAGAGTTACACATGGAGTGTAACAAACATACAATAATCAAACATCAATAATACAGTAGAAAAATAAGTCCAAGATAAAGCACAGAGAACTGTTCCTTTATTCAGGACATTTAGAATGATAACGCACTACAGATTATTGTCCTGTTAGGACAGTTTTTTGTATTCAGATCTCTGAAATGCACTCTAACTATGTAACATTTAGTGCCTCCTTATGTTACGCTGGGAAAACAGTTTTCATGGGCACAGAAATCCTAAATCATTTCAGAGTTTGCTTAATCAAATGGTTCTAACCTAGTCACCTTAACTTTATTGACAACACCCAAATGGATACTGTCATTAATGTGTTTCTTCAATAATTACACATAATTCTTAATACTGTAGCTGTTTAGTTACTAAACTATCATCAGCTGATGCAGGAAATAATTTTCTGAATGACAGTCACATGACAAACATCACGACATGCAACAACAACCAGCTTCTTCATTCATTACTCTGGTAAAGACAGTTATGCCGTGCTCCACGTTGGATCCAACATCCCTAACAAATTGATGTTTATAATGTTATTGTCTGCTTGATTTAATGTAGGGTCTCGTTAGTCTGTTTGCTCAGAGAGATACTTTGCTCATAATGTGTAGAGAACTGTTCCTTGATGGATAGGCTATTGTACAACACACAGAGCTATTTTCCTTTATTTGTTGTTAGGTGAAGTTATGGGTCCTACAGTAGGTCTATGTTGTTGTTAGGTGAAGTTATGGGTACTACAGTAGGTCTATGTTATTGTTAGGTAATGTTATGGGTCCTACAGTAGGTATATGTTATTGTTAGGTAATGTTATGGGTCCTACAGTAGGTCTATGTTGTTGTTATGGGTACTACAGTAGGTCTATGTTGTTGTTAGGTGAAGTTATGGCTTCTACAGTAGGTCTATGTTGTTGTTAGGTGAAGTTATGGCTCCTACAGTAGGTCTATGTTATTGTTAGGTGAAGTTATGGGTCCTACAGTAGGTCTATGTTGTTGTTATGGGTCCTACAGTAGGTCTATGTTGTTTTTAGGTGACGTTATGGGTCCTACAGTAGGTTTATGTTGTTGTTATGGGTCCTACAGTAGGTCTATGTTGTTGTTATGGGTCCTACAGTACACTATGTATGTCATGCAACAACAACCAAAGTGCTTCTTCGTTCATTACAGGTATATTTGTTGTTAGGTGAAGTTATGGGACAATTTGGCAAACAGTGTACAAACCCTCATTGTCAGGCTGATGGAAAAGACAAAGAACATTTTACTGGTTGAAGGGTTTTTTAAGTACAAAGCGGTTGATTTGCGATGATCACACAAACATTATATTAAGCAGGACATTCAAACGAGCCTTACAATTATAATCCAAAGTAGTGTGAAATGCACTCATAAGCAACCTGGAAATGGAGGCTACTCCCCTGAGTTTTCACCCATTCACATTCAGAATACTTTGTGAAAAACTAAAATCTTTGCTATAACTATTATCCTCACTAGCGGGAAGGAGTTTCTACAACCAGATATACTACATCTATAACTAGTGGTTTCCTCATTACCAGATATGCTACATCCATAACTATCGGTTTCCTCATTACCAGATATACTACATCCATAACTAGCGGTTTCCTCATTACCAGATATACTACATCCATAACTAGTGGTTTCCTCATTAGCAGGGAGGTGTTTCTACAATTTGATTGTATGTGCTTCGCCCTCGTGCCACAATTTTATTAAACACAGAAAGGGGCCCATATTGGAGACCAAAAGTCATCTGGCTCAATCATCGATGTTACTACTAATGTGAAAACAATACAAAATATGATTATTGTTGCTAATTTTAAGACAAATGTCAAATCATTACATTCATTACAGACGTCAGTTGTTGTACAACATCATGGCTACGCTGTTGGCATCACCTTTTACAGTGAATTTCCACTGTTGTGGGCCTTGAACCATTTGACTTTGTTGTTCACACAGGAGAGAGACGGGACTATCGTGGATCCTCTGGGAATCCTCAACAACCTCATGATGCTGACGAGGCAGAGAAGAGTCTCTCCACATCAGAACTCCTCCAGAAACACCAGCAGAGACCCGCAGGGAAGAAATCTCATTGCTGCTCTGACTGTGGGAAGAGATTCACCTCATCAGGCATTAAAATTCATCAGAGAACACACACAGGAGAGAAACCATTTAGCTGTGTTCAATGTGGGAAGAGTTTTGATCAATCTTGCCATCTAATTCAACACCAGAGAACACACACAGGAGAGAAACCTTATAGCTGTGATCAATGTGGGAAGAGTTTTAGTCAATCTGGACAGCTGACAGTGCACCAGAGAACACACACAGGAGAGAAGCCTTACAGCTGTGGTCAATGTGGGAAGAGTTTTACTACATCTAGCAATCTGACTACACACCAGAGAACACACACAGGAGAGAAACCTTATAGCTGTGATCAATGTGGGAAGAGTTTTGATCAATCTGGACAGCTGACAGTGCACCAGAGAATACACACAGGAGAGAAGCCTTACAGCTGTGGTCAATGTGGGAAGAGTTTTACTACATCTGGTCATCTGACTCTACACCAGAGAACACACACAGGAGAGAAACCTTACAGCTGTGATCAATGTGGGAAGAGTTTTGGTCATTCTGGCACTCTGACTTTACACCAGAGAATACACACAGGAGAGAAACCTTATAGCTGTGGTCAATGTGGGAAGAGTTTTACTCAGTCAACCAGCCTGATATCACACCAGAGAACACACACAGGAGAGAAACCTTATAGCTGTGATCAATGTGGGAAGAGTTTTACTACATCTAGCAATCTGACTCTACACCAGAGAACACACACAGGAGAGAAACCTTATAGCTGTGATCAATGTGGGAAGAGTTTTTGTCAATCTAGGGATCTGACAGTGCACCAGAGAACACACACAGGAGAGAAACCTTATAGCTGTGGTCAATGTGGGAAGAGTTTTACTACATCTGGCTCTCTGACATTACACCAGAGAACACACACAGGAGAGACACCTTATAGTTGTGGTCAATGTGGGAAGAGTTTTACTACATCTAGCAATCTGACTCTACACCAGAGAACACACACAGGAGAGACACCTTATAGCTGTGGTCAATGTGGGAAGAGTTTTACTCAGTCAACCAGCCTGATATCACACCAGAGAATACACACAGGAGAGAAACCTTACAGCTGTGGTCAATGTGGGAAGAGTTTTACTACATCTGGCCATCTGACTCTACACCAGAGAATACACACAGGAGAGAAACCGTATAGCTGTGGTCAATGTGGGAAGAGTTTTGGTCGATCTGGCCAGCTGACATTACACCAGAGAATACACACAGGAGAGAAACCTTACAGCTGTGGTCAATGTGGGAAGAGTTTTACTACATCTGGTCATCTGACTATACACCAGAGAATACACACAGGAGAGAAGCCTTATATCTGTGATCAATGTGGGATGAGTTTTACTTCATCTAGCCAGCTGACTTTACACCAGAGAACACACACAGGAGAGAAACCTTATATCTGTGATCAATGTGGGATGAGTTTTACTACATCAAGCCATCTGATTCGACACCAGAGAACACACACAGGAGAGAAACCTTATAGTTGTAATCATTGTGAGAAGAGTTTTCCTACATCTGGCCAGCTGACTTCACACCAGAGAACACACACAGGAGAGAAACCTTATAGCTGTGATCAATGTGGGAAGAGTTTTACTAGATCTAGCTATCTGACAGTGCACCAGAGAACACACTCAGGAGAGAAATCGTATAGCTGTGACCAGAGATAATCTGATAAAAGATCTCTGACTAAATTTCAGAAAATACATGAAGGAGTTGTTTCATGATATCAATGAAATGATGTCACAATGTAGAATGTTTTAACATTGTAGTAGGAGTGTTTTAATGATGTCACAATGTAGAACCCTAAATGTTTGTCCCCTGTTCTATTGATTTCAGCATGATATGGATATTAGCCTCAGGGGGAAAATCCAGGCTCTGAATTGGAAGAGTACTATTTATATGATTTAACAAAAAGTGACTAACACAAAAAGAGCTGTGTTACACTTACCACGTTGGTGACCCACTTGAATTAAAATGCAACACTTCAAAAATGAAAATAAAATCTAGGCTCTGAAATGAAAGAGTACTATTTATGAGATTTAGTAAGTACACATTATTCCCAGATTCCGTGTGGTTTTGAGCTGTTAGTTTTAACAGGACGTGCAACCTCATCTCCCTCCTGTCGCACAAATGATTTTAGCATGATATCGATGAGTTATGACAAATAAGTGTTGCGTTCCTTTGTTTAGCGACCCCTACATTTAAATGCATTCCAACATCACGTACAACCTGATTTCCCCCCTAATCGATATCAGTGATTTATTGCTACTTGTCAAAACAACACTGTTTCTGGTGCTTGTGCAGTTTATAAGGAGCTTGTTTAAAAAAATACAAGAATTATGATTATTGTGGCAGTTTGTGTAAATAGCACATGTTATGTTTAGGTTTTCAATTTATCCCAAACTGTTTCTGCATATTGGTTATTGATTTGGACACGTTAAAACTGTGTTTTGACATTGAGGCTATCCCACCTAGCACAATGTAATTGAAAAGACGTTGAAAATAAGACTATGCAATCAACAACAAATTTTTGTTTTATTTTTTATTATACCATGCCTTACCATTAAGTTAATTATTGACAATACATATTATCAAAGGGGTGTACATTTGGTTTTGGTATTTCATATTTACATTTCATGTAACATTTAGTAATGAAATTTATTCATGCAACCAACTGACAGTTTTTTGGGTACAATTATATTGACATTGTTGCCCTGTTTTTAGAATATCAGGGTTAATTCTCACATGTGCCAAACCAAATGTACTAGAGCATGACATTGGGGACTGGGCCCCGATCCAACAACATGCCTATCTAGTGAACCCTGAAAAGAGAGAGAAGCTCTGCAGTGAGGTGGAAAGTTACTACGGATATTGCAGGAGTTTCCTCTTGAAATCAGACATGTCTGTGGTAAGGACAACTTGGTTGCTGATTGTCTCAAGAATGGGCAGTCAAAAATATTAGTGTTTTGCGTTTAGCCATTGCGTTGCCATGGATCACAATTTATTTTGACTGCACGGTTTTCCTGTGGGTTTTGTTTGGGCTCGTTCCAAGGGAACGAGAGTTCTAGAAGCGAGTGAGTTTTTCAAAAAATTCTAGAAACTACTTTTTTTTAAACTTTTTTTTTTTAATTGTTGATTGCTAGTAGACACCATGTTTATATTGGTGAAGGTGAAGCATTGCAGTTGATTATAATGTGAAATGGAAGTTGTTTTCTGTTGGTGGTGAGCATTCTCTTAAGGTGTTAGTCTTTGGTTTTTCCATTTATGTTTTGAGGTTGTTCGTTAGCACGTCTAGCTCGTTAGCACGTAGGACGCACTGATTGGTGTCACCTCGTTAGTCAGTATGTGTTACACCTGTGCTGGCTTGTCATCTCGTTAGTGGGAAGGTGTTTCACCTGAGCTGGTCCAGGTTCTATTTAACTTCTACTTCATCACAATCCCGGATCCGGGAGCACCCCCATCAGTAAAAAAGCTGACTAGCATAGCCTAGCATAGCGTCACAAGTAAATATCATTAAATCACTAGTCCAAGACACCAGATGAAAGATACACATCTTGTGAATCCAGCCATCATTTCTGATTTTTAAAATGTTTTACAGGGAAGACACAATATGTATTTCTATTAGCTAACCACGATAGCAAAAGACACAACTTTTTTTTCCCACCATTGTTTTCCTGCATAGGTAGCTATCACAATTTCGACCAAATAAAGATATAAATAGTCACTAACCAAGAAACAACTTCATCAGATGACAGTCTGATAACATATTTATTGTATAGCATATGTTTTGTTAGAAAAATGTGCATATTTCAGGTATAAATCATAGTTTTACATTGCAGCCACCCTCACAACTCTCACCAAAGCAACTAGAATAACTACAGAGACCAACGTGAATTACCTAAATACTCATCATAAAACATTTATGAAAAATACACAGCATACAGCAAATGAAAGACAAAGATCTTGTGAATCCAGCCAATATTTCAGATTTTTTAAGTGTTTTACAGCGAAAACACAATATAGCATTATATTAGCTTATATTAGCCCAACTCACTATAACGCAGCACAAAGAAATATCCAAAAATCGCAATATACTGATATAAACTGATATAACTTGGTTTAAAATAACAACATTATGATGTCTTTAACACCTATATCGAATAAAATCAGAGCCGGATATATCTAAGGCCTATAACGGGAGCTTCCCAGAACGCCATCCTGAGGTCTGTCTTGCGTCATGGCGAATGATGAAAAGAGTGCACCCCACGTTCCCAGACCCTTTATATGGCCTCAGATCTGCCTAGCAACTCCATTTCAATTCTCACTATTTGCTGGGGAAGGCGTATGCAGTGCATCTCGACCAATAGAAGACATAATGTAAATAAAGGTTAAATAAATAATAAACTGACCCCAGAACAGCCTGCCTGATTTCAGATTTCCCACTTTGCTCCAACTTGAGTTCTGTTTTACTCACAGATATAATTCAAACGGTTTTAGAAACTAGAGAGTGTTTTCTATCCAATAGTAATAATAATATGCATATTGTACGAGCAAGAATTGAGTACGAGGCAGTTTAATTTGGGAACTAAATTTTTACAAAGTGAAAACAGCACCCCCTATTGAGAAAAGGTTTTAAGAGTGTCTGGCCCAGTGCTCCAGTTGTCTTGATAGATGTGGAGAGGCAACACCTTTAGTTGCTCCACCTTTTTGATTTGCTTCCTGTCTTTAAGTTTGGTGTGGGTTTTTCTTTTGTTTGCCTCTTCTTGGGCAGATTTAGTGGGTCTCATGGTGGGTGTCTTTTATGTCCCAGTTGTTGTTACTAGTCAACTTTTAGTGGACACTGTGAGCAAAACTGCAACATTATGGTATAATACTTTTATTGGATCAAATGGTTGTTTTATGCAACAGAATAGAGGGTTCTTAGAACTATTGTGTCTGTGTGTTCTACTTAGGATGGGCCTCTGGGAGATAACACTGACAGGAGATTTCCAATGTTTTTTGGGTGATAAAACCTAAAGAGACCACATTCCAGAGCATGAGTTAATGTTTCAGTTCTATATGGTACCAGGGAGAGATGACCTCAGGGCCAGACCCTGGTCTCTACACAAATAGTACTGTTTTTACAGCAGATACTGTCTGCTGAGAATTATAAGTATCTTTCATACAAATCTTAACCTTGTGACCCGTTCTATACGTTTATTGTTGGTCATGTAGGTTGAAAGGGGTGTATCTTGGCTATAAAAGACCTTTGTACTTTTGTCTCGTGGCTCTCAACAAATCTTATGGGGGTGATTTGTCGACCAGCCATCATTATCGTAGAGCACTCAATTGATTCACTTTATATGTGTGTGTTGTATTGACCTGCTCCCTTATTAATAAGTGAATAAAGATTTAGTTTAAGAATATCTCTGACTTGTGTGATAAGTTTATCTCCTCATTTGATATGAAAGAAATTAACCACATTTGGGGATGTTAATCTTGACTTGGTGACGCTCCTGATGACCTGGTAAATGGTGCACCAGGGATCCCTTTAACATGGGATCTCAGGGAGACAACACTTTGGGAATGGAGCATATGGTCCCACCTTTGATCTGAGAGGCAGCTCAGGGAGACCACACTTTGGGAATGGAGCAGATGGACTCACCTTTGATCTGAGAGGCAGCTCAGGGAGACCACACTTTGGGAATGGAGCAGATGGACTCACCTTTGATCTGAGAGGCAGCTCAGGGAGACCACACTTTGGGAATGGAGCAGATGGACTCACCTTTGATCTGAGAGTCAGCTCAGGGAGACCACACTTTGGGAATGGAGCATATGGTCCCACCTTTGATCTGAGAGGCAGCTCAGGGAGACCACACTTTGGGAATGGAGCAGATGGACCCACCTTTGATCTGAGAGGCAGCTCAGGGAGACCACA
>NW_026601039.1:0-17500 GCF_029448725.1 Salvelinus fontinalis
CCTACCCATTAACCCCTAACCCCTAAAACTACCTGAGAGCCAAGAGAGAGTTCTTCCTACCTTACAGGGTAAGACCTAACCCTAATCCCTAATCTCTAACCCCTAACCCCTAACCTGTCCAACTACTTGAGAGCCAAGAGAGAGTTCTTCCTACCTTACAGGGTAAGACCTAACCCTAACCTTTAATCTCTAACCTCTAACCCCTAATCTCTAACCCCTAACCTCATCCTATGACACAGCGGCTGTTGAAATATACTAAGTCCAGGATTCAATCCAATCGCCCTTTGTCCGCAATGCATGTTTTAAAGGCAATGTCCCACGTTCACGGAGATCACATTCATGGTGAACGCTGCGTATGTCGACTCGATCAGAAATTACCTTTTTAAATGGCACAAAGTTTCATGATGAAGTGTGATTGGATTAAATCCTGGCCAATGTGTCGATGATAACCTACATGATGTACCTGTGTGTTCCACAGGACCGTTCCCCGAAGACTCAGAGCCTGGTGAGACGCATGATAGACGCGGGACAAGTGGAGCAGAGAGCCCGCCTCCCACCTTCCCCGTCCTCCTCCTCTATTGGCAGCCCCCAGAATCAGTCATCCAGCAAGTCCAATCAGAAGAGCCACTCTCCTGCTGTGGAGAAAAGTGAGTAGTGTGAATTGTTGTATTGGCCGAATCCTAACTTCAGGCTGACATAAATAATGCCTTAGTGTCAATGGGATTTGGTGCTGAATGTTCAGTCTTGACCTTTTGACTGAAGAGCTCCATCTGAGCCTGAAGAAAATAGAATTAAGACAAATTATAGCTGAGTTAAATCATCTCCCTCCCTCCCTTCCTCTCTCTCCCTCCCTCCCTCCCTCCCTCTCCCCCTCCCTCCCTCCCTCCCTCCCTCCCTCCCTCCCTTCCCTCTCTCCTCTTCCCCCCTCCCTCTCCCCTCCTCTCTCTCCCTCCCTCCCTCCCTCCCTCCCTCCCTCTCCCTCCCTCCTCCCTCCCTCTCCTCCCTCCCTTCTCTCTCCCTCTCACCTCCTCCTCCCCCTCTCTCTCTCTCCCTCTCCCCTCCCTCCCTCTCCCCTCTCTCCTCTCCTCTCCTCCCTCCCTCTCCCTCTCCTCTCCCCTCCCTCCCTCCTCTCCCCCTCCCTCCTTCCTCTCCCCTCCCTCCCTCCTTCCTCTCCCCTCCCTCCTCCCTCTCCCTCCTCCCTCCCTCTCCCCCCTCCCTCCCTCCCCCCCTCCCTCCCTCTCTCCCTCCCTCCCTCTCCCCCTCTCTCTCTCTCCCACTCCCTCTCTCTCTCCCTCCCTCCTCCCCCCTCCCTCCCTCCCTCCCCCCCTCCCTCCCTCTCTCTCTCCCACTCCCTCCTCTCTCTCCCTCCCCTCCCTCCCTCTCCCCCCTCTCCCCCTCCCTCCCTCCTCCCTCCCTCCCTCCCCCCCTCCCTCCCTCTCCCCCCTCCCTCCCCTCCCTCTCCCTCCCTCCCCCCCTCCCTCTCCCCCCTCCCCTCCTCCCTCTCCCCCTCTCTCTCCTCTCCCACTCCCTCTCTCTCCTCCCTCCCCTCCCTCCCCTCTCCCCCTCTCCCCCTCCCTCCCTCTCCCCCTCCTCCCCCCCTCCTCCCTCCCTCCCCCCCTCCCTCCCTCTCCCCCTCTCTCTCTCCCTCCCTCCCTCCCTCTCCCCCCTCCCTCCCTCTCCCCCTCTCTCTCTCTCCCCACTCCCTCTCTCTCTCCCTCCCTCCCTCCGTCTCCCCCTCCCTCCCTCTCCCCCTCTCTCCCTCTCCCCTCCCCCTCCCTCCCTCTCCCTCCCTTCCTCTCTCTCCCTCTCCCCCTCCCTCCCTCTCCCCCTCTCTCTCTCTCCCACTCCCTCTCTCTCTCCCTCCCTCCCTCCCTCTCCCCCTCCCTCTCCCCCTCCCTCCCTCTCCCCCCCTCTCTCTCTCTCCCACTCCCTCTCTCTCTCCCTCCCTACCTCCCTCCCTCTCCCCCTCCCTCCCTCTCCCCCTCTCTCTCTCTCCCACTCCCTCCCTCTCCCCCTCCCTCCCTCTCCCACTCCCTCCCTCTCCCCCTTCCTCCTTCTCCCCCTCTCCCCCTCCCTCCCTCCCTCCTCCTCCCTCTCCCCCTCCCTCCCTCCCTCCCTCCAGTGGAGGACCTATGGAAGACTCCTCTCACTATAGAAGATCTGATCTGCTATAGTTTCCAGGTGGCCAGAGGAATGGAGTTCCTGGCCTCACGAAAGGTATCTCCCCAGCAACCACACACCCATCGCCCCAGAAGATTTCTCCCTAAAAAACCCACCGCCCCAGAAGATTTCTCCCTAAAAAAACATCGCCCCAGAAGATTTCTCCCTAAAAAAAACATCGCCCCAGAAGATTTCTCCCTAAAAACCCATCGCCCCAGAAGATTTCTCCCTAAAAACCCATCGCCCTAGAAGATTTCTCCCTAAAAAACCCATCGCCCTAGAAGATTTCTCCGTAAAAACCCATCGCCCTAGAAGATTTCTCCCTAAAAAACCCATCGCCCCAGAAGATTTCTCCCTAAAAACCCATCGCCCCAGAAGATTTCTCCCTAAAAACCCATCGCCCTAGAAGATTTCTCCCTAAAAAACCCATCGCCCTAGAAGATTTCTCCCTAAAAACCCATCGCCCCAGAAGATTTCTCCCTAAAAACCCATCGCCCCAGAAGATTTCTCCCTAAAAACCCATCGCCCTAGAAGATTTCTCCCTAAAAAACCCACCGCCCCAGAAGATTTCTCCCTAAAAACCCATCGCCCCAGAAGATTTCTCCCTAAAAACCCATCGCCCCAGAAGATTTCTCCCTAAAAAAAACATCCCCCCAGAAACCACACACAGATTATAGAGAACAAGCTGTATAATAATACATACTGTACCGGGCCAGTTTCCCAGAGCCACACATGGTGTGGTATAAGGCTCTGGACTAAAGTAGTGCACTACACCATATTGATCTCCCTAGAAACCACAGAGATTCTAGAGACCAGTCTGACGGGCGTGGGAGGAGGAGGAGGATGGGGAAGAGGATGAGGAGGAGGAGGATGGGGAGGAGGAGGAGGAGGATGGGGAGGGGGAGGAGGATGATGGGGAGGGGGAGGAGGAGGATTGGGAGGTGGAGGAGGAGGATGAGGAGGAGGATGGGGAGGAGGAGGATGAGGAGGAGGAGGATGGGGAGGGGGAGGAGGAGGAGGAGGATGGGGAGGGGGAGGAGGAGAAGGAGGACGGGGAGGAGGAGGAACAGGAGAAGGAAGACGGGGAGGAGGAGGAACAGGAGAAGGAGGATGGGGAGGAGGAGGAGGAGGAGGATGGGGAGGAGGAGGGAGGAGGTGTAATGCAATAATAACACATCCTGGGCTTGTTTCCCAGACACAGATTAAGCCTAAAAACATATTGCGGAGAGATACTGAAACTTGTTTATTTTTAATAAGGACTGTAGGTGCTGCCCAGTCTACTGCTCTCTCTCACTAAGGACTGTAGGTGCTGCCCAGTCTACTGCTCTCTCTCACTAAGGACTGTAGGTGCTGCCCAGTCTACTGCTCTCTCTCACTAAGGACTGTAGGTGCTGCCCAGTCTACTGCTCTCTCTCACTAAGGACTGTAGGTGTTGGCCAGTCTACTGCTCTCTCTCACTAAGGACTGTAGGTGTTGGCCAGTCTACTGCTCTCTCTCACTAAGGACTGTAGGTGCTGCCCAGTCTACTGCTCTCTCACTAAGGACTGTAGGTGTTGGCCAGTCTACTGCTCTCTCTCACTAAGGACTGTAGGTGCTGCCCAGTCTACTGCTCTCTCTCACTAAGGACTGTAGGTGCTGCCCAGTCTACTGCTCTCTCTCACTAAGGACTGTAGGTGCTGCCCAGTCTACTGCTCTCTCTCACTAAGGACTGTAGGTGCTGCCCAGTCTACTGCTCTCTCTCACTAAGGACTGTAGGTGTTGGCCAGTCTACTGCTCTCTCTCACTAAGGACTGTAGGTGCTGCCCAGTCTACTGCTCTCTCACTAAGGACTGTAGGTGTTGGCCAGTCTACTGCTCTCTCTCACTAAGGACTGTAGGTGCTGCCCAGTCTACTGCTCTCTCTCACTAAGGACTGTAGGTGCTGCCCAGTCTACTGCTCTCTCTCACTAAGGACTGTAGGTGCTGCCCAGTCTACTGCTCTCTCTCACTAAGGACTGTAGGTGCTGCCCAGTCTACTGCTTTCTCTCACTAAGGACTGTAGGTGTTGCCCAGTCTACTGCTCTCTCTCACTAAGGACTGTAGGTGTTGGCCAGTCTACTGCTCTCTCTCACTAAGGACTGTAGGTGTTGGCCAGTCTACTGCTCTCTCTCACTAAGGACTGTAGGTGTTGGCCAGTCTACTGCTCTCTCTCACTAAGGACTGTAGGTGTTGGCCAGTCTACTGCTCTCTCTCACTAAGGACTGTAGGTGCTGCCCAGTCTACTGCTTTCTCTCACTAAGGACTGTAGGTGCTGCCCAGTCTACTGCTCTCTCTCACTAAGGACTGTAGGTGTTGGCCAGTCTACTGCTCTCTCACTAAGGACTGTAGGTGTTGTCCAGTCTACTGCTCTCTCTCACTAAGGACTGTAGGTGTTGGCCAGTCTACTGCTCTCTCACTAAGGACTGTAGGTGTTGGCCAGTCTACTGCTCTCTCTCACTAAGGACTGTAGGTGTTGGCCAGTCTACTGCTCTCTCTCACTAAGGACTGTAGGTGTTGGCCAGTCTACTGCTCTCTCTCACTAAGGACTGTAGGTGTTGCCCAGTCTACTGCTCTCTCTCACTAAGGACTGTAGGTGTTGGCCAGTCTACTGCTCTCTCTCACTAAGGACTGTAGGTGTTGGCCAGTCTACTGCTCTCTCTCACTAAGGACTGTAGGTGTTGGCCAGTCTACTGCTCTCTCTCACTAAGGACTGTAGGTGCTGCCCAGTCTACTGCTCTCTCTCACTAAGGACTGTAGGTGTTGGCCAGTCTACTGCTCTCTCTCACTAAGGACTGTAGGTGTTGGCCAGTCTACTGCTCTCTCTCACTAAGGACTGTAGGTGCTGCCCAGTCTACTGCTCTCTCACTAAGGACTGTAGGTGTTGGCCAGTCTACTGCTCTCTCACTAAGGACTGTAGGTGCTGGCCAGTCTACTGCTCTCTCTCACTAAGGACTGTAGGTGTTGGCCAGTCTACTGCTCTCTCTCACTAAGGACTGTAGGTGCTGCCCAGTCTACTGCTCTCTCTCACTAAGGACTGTAGGTGTTGGCCAGTCTACTGCTCTCTCTCACTAAGGACTGTAGGTGTTGGCCAGTCTACTGCTCTCTCTCACTAAGGACTGTAGGTGTTGGCCAGTCTACTGCTCTCTCTCACTAAGGACTGTAGGTGTTGGCCAGTCTACTGCTCTCTCTCACTAAGGACTGTAGGTGTTGGCCAGTCTACTGCTCTCTCACTAAGGACTGTAGGTGTTGGCCAGTCTACTGCTCTCTCACTAAGGACTGTAGGTGTTGGCCAGTCTACTGCTCTCTCTCACTAAGGACTGTAGGTGTTGGCCAGTCTACTGCTCTCTCTCACTAAGGACTGTAGGTGCTGCCCAGTCTACTGCTCTCTCTCACTAAGGACTGTAGGTGTTGGCCAGTCTACTGCTCTCTCACTAAGGACTGTAGGTGTTGGCCAGTCTACTGCTCTCTCTCACTAAGGACTGTAGGTGCTGCCCAGTCTACTGCTCTCTCTCACTAAGGACTGTAGGTGTTGGCCAGTCTACTGCTCTCTCACTAAGGACTGTAGGTGTTGGCCAGTCTACTGCTCTCTCTCACTAAGGACTGTAGGTGCTGCCCAGTCTACTGCTCTCTCACACTAAGGACTGTAGGTGTTGGCCAGTCTACTGCTCTCTCACTAAGGACTGTAGGTGTTGGCCAGTCTACTGCTCTCTCTCACTAAGGACTGTAGGTGTTGGCCAGTCTACTGCTCTCTCACTAAGGACTGTAGGTGTTGGCCAGTCTACTGCTCTCTCTCACTAAGGACTGTAGGTGTTGGCCAGTCTACTGCTCTCTCTCACTAAGGACTGTAGGTGTTGGCCAGTCTACCGCTCTCTCTCACTAAGGACTGTAGGTGCTGCCCAGTCTACTGCTCTGTCACTAAGGACTGTAGGTGTTGGCCAGTCTACTGCTCTCTCTCACTAAGGACTGTAGGTGCTGCCCAGTCTACTGCTCTCTCTCACTAAGGACTGTAGGTGTTGGCCAGTCTACCGCTCTCTCTCACTAAGGACTGTAGGTGCTGCCCAGTCTACTGCTCTCTCTCACTAAGGACTGTGGGTGTTGGCCAGTCTACTGCTCTCTCACTAAGGACTGTAGGTGTTGGCCAGTCTTCTGCTCTCTCACTAAGGACTGTAGGTGCTGCCCAGTCTACTGCTCTCTCACTAAGGACTGTAGGTGTTGGCCAGTCTACTGCTCTCTCTCACTAAGGACTGTAGGTGTTGGCCAGTCTACTGCTCTCTCTCACTAGGGACTGTAGGTGTTGGCCAGTCTACTGCTCTCTCACTAAGGACTGTAGGTGCTGCCCAGTCTACTGGTCTCTCACTAAGGACTGTAGGTGCTGCCCAGTCTACTGCTCTCTCACTAAGGACTGTAGGTGTTGGCCAGTCTACTGCTCTCTCACTAAGGACTGTAGGTGTTGGCCAGTCTACTGCTCTCTCACTAAGGACTGTAGGTGCTGCCCAGTCTACTGCTCTCTCACTAAGGACTGTAGGTGTTGGCCAGTCTACTGCTCTCTCACTAAGGACTGTAGGTGTTGGCCAGTCTACTGCTCTCTCTCACTAAGGACTGTAGGTGTTGCCCAGTCCACTGCTCTCTCTCACTAAGGACTGTAGGTGTTGGCCAGTCTACTGCTCTCTCTCACTAAGGACTGTAGGTGTTGCCCAGTCCACTGCTCTCTCTCACTAAGGACTGTAGGTGTTGGCCAGTCTACTGCTCTCTCTCACTAAGGACTGTAGGTGTTGGCCAGTCTACTGCTCTCTCTCACTAAGGACTGTAGGTGTTGCCCAGTCTACTGCTCTCTCTCACTAAGGACTGTAGGTGCTGCCCAGTCTACCGCTCTCTCTCACTAAGGACTGTAGGTGTTGGCCAGTCTACTGCTCTCTCTCACTAAGGACTGTAGGTGTTGGCCAGTCTACTGCTCTCTCTCACTAAGGACTGTAGGTGCTGCCCAGTCTACTGCTCTCTCACACTAAGGACTGTAGGTGTTGGCCAGTCTACTGCTCTCTCTCACTAAGGACTGTAGGTGTTGGCCAGTCTACTGCTCTCTCTCACTAAGGACTGTAGGTGTTGGCCAGTCTACTGCTCTCTCTCACTAAGGACTGTAGGTGCTGCCCAGTCTACTGCTCTCTCTCACTAAGGACTGTAGGTGTTGGCCAGTCTACTGCTCTCTCTCACTAAGGACTGTAGGTGTTGTCCAGTCTACTGCTCTCTCTTACTAAGGACTGTAGGTGTTGGCCAGTCTACCGCTCTCTCTCACTAAGGACTGTAGGTGCTGGCCAGTCTACTGCTCTCTCACTAAGGACTGTAGGTGTTGGCCAGTCTACTGCTCTCTCTCACTAAGGACTGTAGGTGCTGCCCAGTCTACTGCTCTCTCTCACTAAGGACTGTAGGTGCTGTTCAGTCTACTGCTCTCTCTCACTAAGGACTGTAGGTGTTGGCCAGTCTACTGCTCTCTCACTAAGGACTGTAGGTGTTGGCCAGTCTACTGCTCTCTCACTAAGGACTGTAGGTGTTGGCCAGTCTACTGCTCTCTCTCACTAAGGACTGTAGGTGTTGGCCAGTCTACTGCTCTCTCTCACTAAGGACTGTAGGTGTTGGCCAGTCTACCGCTCTCTCTCACTAAGGACTGTAGGTGCTGCCCAGTCTACTGCTCTGTCACTAAGGACTGTAGGTGTTGGCCAGTCTACTGCTCTCTCTCACTAAGGACTGTAGGTGCTGCCCAGTCTACTGCTCTCTCTCACTAAGGACTGTAGGTGTTGGCCAGTCTACCGCTCTCTCTCACTAAGGACTGTAGGTGCTGCCCAGTCTACTGCTCTCTCTCACTAAGGACTGTGGGTGTTGGCCAGTCTACTGCTCTCTCACTAAGGACTGTAGGTGTTGGCCAGTCTTCTGCTCTCTCACTAAGGACTGTAGGTGCTGCCCAGTCTACTGCTCTCTCTCACTAAGGACTGTAGGTGTTGGCCAGTCTACTGCTCTCTCTCACTAAGGACTGTAGGTGCTGCCCAGTCTACTGCTCTCTCACTAAGGACTGTAGGTGTTGGCCAGTCTACTGCTCTCTCTCACTAAGGACTGTAGGTGTTGGCCAGTCTACTGCTCTCTCTCACTAGGGACTGTAGGTGTTGGCCAGTCTACTGCTCTCTCACTAAGGACTGTAGGTGCTGCCCAGTCTACTGCTCTCTCACTAAGGACTGTAGGTGCTGCCCAGTCTACTGCTCTCTCACTAAGGACTGTAGGTGTTGGCCAGTCTACTGCTCTCTCACTAAGGACTGTAGGTGTTGGCCAGTCTACTGCTCTCTCACTAAGGACTGTAGGTGCTGCCCAGTCTACTGCTCTCTCACTAAGGACTGTAGGTGTTGGCCAGTCTACTGCTCTCTCACTAAGGACTGTAGGTGTTGGCCAGTCTACTGCTCTCTCTCACTAAGGACTGTAGGTGTTGCCCAGTCCACTGCTCTCTCTCACTAAGGACTGTAGGTGTTGGCCAGTCTACTGCTCTCTCTCACTAAGGACTGTAGGTGTTGCCCAGTCCACTGCTCTCTCTCACTAAGGACTGTAGGTGTTGGCCAGTCTACTGCTCTCTCTCACTAAGGACTGTAGGTGTTGGCCAGTCTACTGCTCTCTCTCACTAAGGACTGTAGGTGTTGCCCAGTCTACTGCTCTCTCTCACTAAGGACTGTAGGTGCTGCCCAGTCTACCGCTCTCTCTCACTAAGGACTGTAGGTGTTGGCCAGTCTACTGCTCTCTCTCACTAAGGACTGTAGGTGTTGGCCAGTCTACTGCTCTCTCTCACTAAGGACTGTAGGTGCTGCCCAGTCTACTGCTCTCTCACACTAAGGACTGTAGGTGTTGGCCAGTCTACTGCTCTCTCTCACTAAGGACTGTAGGTGTTGGCCAGTCTACTGCTCTCTCTCACTAAGGACTGTAGGTGTTGGCCAGTCTACTGCTCTCTCTCACTAAGGACTGTAGGTGCTGCCCAGTCTACTGCTCTCTCTCACTAAGGACTGTAGGTGTTGGCCAGTCTACTGCTCTCTCTCACTAAGGACTGTAGGTGTTGTCCAGTCTACTGCTCTCTCTTACTAAGGACTGTAGGTGTTGGCCAGTCTACCGCTCTCTCTCACTAAGGACTGTAGGTGCTGGCCAGTCTACTGCTCTCTCACTAAGGACTGTAGGTGTTGGCCAGTCTACTGCTCTCTCTCACTAAGGACTGTAGGTGCTGCCCAGTCTACTGCTCTCTCTCACTAAGGACTGTAGGTGCTGTTCAGTCTACTGCTCTCTCTCACTAAGGACTGTAGGTGTTGGCCAGTCTACTGCTCTCTCACTAAGGACTGTAGGTGTTGGCCAGTCTACTGCTCTCTCACTAAGGACTGTAGGTGCTGTTCAGTCTACTGCTCTCTCTCACTAAGGACTGTAGGTGCTGCCCAGTCTACTGCTCTCTCTCACTAAGGACTGTAGGTGTTGGCCAGTCTACTGCTCTCTCTCACTAAGGACTGTAGGTGTTGGCCAGTCTACTGCTCTCTCTCACTAAGGACTGTAGGTGTTGGCCAGTCTACTGCTCTCTCACTAAGGACTGTAGGTGTTGGCCAGTCTACTGCTCTCTCTCACTAAGGACTGTAGGTGTTGGCCAGTCTACTGCTCTCTCTCACTAAGGACTGTAGGTGCTGCCCAGTCTACTGCTCTCTCACTAAGGACTGTAGGTGTTGGCCAGTCTACTGCTCTCTCTCACTAAGGACTGTAGGTGTTGGCCAGTCTACTGCTCTCTCTCACTAAGGACTGTAGGTGTTGGCCAGTCTACTGCTCTCTCTCACTAAGGACTGTAGGTGTTGGCCAGTCTACTGCTCTCTCTCACTAAGGACTGTAGGTGTTGGCCAGTCTACTGCTCTCTCACTAAGGACTGTAGGTGTTGCCCAGTCTACTGCTCTCTCTCACTAAGGACTGTAGGTGTTGGCCAGTCTACTGCTCTCTCTCACTAGGGACTGTAGGTGTTGGCCAGTCTACTGCTCTCTCACTAAGGACTGTAGGTGCTGCCCAGTCTACTGCTCTCTCACTAAGGACTGTAGGTGCTGCCCAGTCTACTGCTCTCTCACTAAGGACTGTAGGTGTTGGCCAGTCTACTGCTCTCTCACTAAGGACTGTAGGTGTTGGCCAGTCTACTGCTCTCTCACTAAGGACTGTAGGTGCTGCCCAGTCTACTGCTCTCTCACTAAGGACTGTAGGTGTTGGCCAGTCTACTGCTCTCTCACTAAGGACTGTAGGTGTTGGCCAGTCTACTGCTCTCTCTCACTAAGGACTGTAGGTGTTGCCCAGTCCACTGCTCTCTCTCACTAAGGACTGTAGGTGTTGGCCAGTCTACTGCTCTCTCTCACTAAGGACTGTAGGTGTTGCCCAGTCCACTGCTCTCTCTCACTAAGGACTGTAGGTGTTGGCCAGTCTACTGCTCTCTCTCACTAAGGACTGTAGGTGTTGGCCAGTCTACTGCTCTCTCTCACTAAGGACTGTAGGTGTTGCCCAGTCTACTGCTCTCTCTCACTAAGGACTGTAGGTGCTGCCCAGTCTACCGCTCTCTCTCACTAAGGACTGTAGGTGTTGGCCAGTCTACTGCTCTCTCTCACTAAGGACTGTAGGTGTTGGCCAGTCTACTGCTCTCTCTCACTAAGGACTGTAGGTGCTGCCCAGTCTACTGCTCTCTCACACTAAGGACTGTAGGTGTTGGCCAGTCTACTGCTCTCTCTCACTAAGGACTGTAGGTGTTGGCCAGTCTACTGCTCTCTCTCACTAAGGACTGTAGGTGTTGGCCAGTCTACTGCTCTCTCTCACTAAGGACTGTAGGTGCTGCCCAGTCTACTGCTCTCTCTCACTAAGGACTGTAGGTGTTGGCCAGTCTACTGCTCTCTCTCACTAAGGACTGTAGGTGTTGTCAAGTCTACTGCTCTCTCTTACTAAGGACTGTAGGTGTTGGCCAGTCTACCGCTCTCTCTCACTAAGGACTGTAGGTGCTGGCCAGTCTACTGCTCTCTCACTAAGGACTGTAGGTGTTGGCCAGTCTACTGCTCTCTCTCACTAAGGACTGTAGGTGCTGCCCAGTCTACTGCTCTCTCTCACTAAGGACTGTAGGTGCTGTTCAGTCTACTGCTCTCTCTCACTAAGGACTGTAGGTGTTGGCCAGTCTACTGCTCTCTCTCACTAAGGACTGTAGGTGCTGCCCAGTCTACTGCTCTCTCTCACTAAGGACTGTAGGTGTTGGCCAGTCTACTGCTCTCTCTCACTAAGGACTGTAGGTGTTGTCAAGTCTACTGCTCTCTCTTACTAAGGACTGTAGGTGTTGGCCAGTCTACCGCTCTCTCTCACTAAGGACTGTAGGTGCTGGCCAGTCTACTGCTCTCTCACTAAGGACTGTAGGTGTTGGCCAGTCTACTGCTCTCTCTCACTAAGGACTGTAGGTGCTGCCCAGTCTACTGCTCTCTCTCACTAAGGACTGTAGGTGCTGTTCAGTCTACTGCTCTCTCTCACTAAGGACTGTAGGTGTTGGCCAGTCTACTGCTCTCTCACTAAGGACTGTAGGTGTTGGCCAGTCTACTGCTCTCTCACTAAGGACTGTAGGTGCTGTTCAGTCTACTGCTCTCTCTCACTAAGGACTGTAGGTGCTGCCCAGTCTACTGCTCTCTCTCACTAAGGACTGTAGGTGTTGGCCAGTCTACTGCTCTCTCTCACTAAGGACTGTAGGTGTTGGCCAGTCTACTGCTCTCTCACTAAGGACTGTAGGTGTTGGCCAGTCTACTGCTGTCTCTCACTAAGGACTGTAGGTGTTGGCCAGTCTACTGCTCTCTCTCACTAAGGACTGTAGGTGCTGCCCAGTCTACTGCTCTCTCACTAAGGACTGTAGGTGTTGCCCAGTCTACTGCTCTCTCACTAAGGACTGTAGGTGTTGGCCAGTCTACTGCTCTGTCACTAAGGACTGTAGGTGTTGGCCAGTCTACTGCTCTCTCTCACTAAGGACTGTAGGTGTTGGCCAGTCTACTGCTCTCTCTCACTAAGGACTGTAGGTGTTGGCCAGTCTACTGCTCTCTCTCACTAAGGACTGTAGGTGCTGCCCAGTCTACTGCTCTCTCACTAAGGACTGTAGGTGTTGGCCAGTCTACTGCTCTCTCACTAAGGACTGTAGGTGTTGGCCAGTCTACTGGTCTCTCTCACTAAGGACTGTAGGTGTTGGCCAGTCTACTGCTCTCTCACTAAGGACTGTAGGTGTTGGCCAGTCTACTGCTCTCTCACTAAGGACTGTAGGTGTTGGCCAGTCTACTGCTCTCTCTCACTAAGGACTGTAGGTGTTGGCCAGTCTACCGCTCTCTCTCACTAAGGACTGTAGGTGCTGCCCAGTCTACTGCTTTCTCTCACTAAGGACTGTAGGTGTTGGCCAGTCTACTGCTCTCTCTCACAAAGGACTGTAGGTGTTGGCCAGTCTACCGCTCTCTCTCACTAAGGACTGTAGGTGCTGCCCAGTCTACTGCTCTGTCACTAAGGACTGTAGGTGTTGGCCAGTCTACTGCTCTCTCTCACTAAGGACTGTAGGTGCTGCCCAGTCTACTGCTCTCTCTCACTAAGGACTGTAGGTGCTGCCCAGTCTACTGCTCTCTCACTAAGGACTGTAGGTGTTGGCCAGTCTACCGCTCTCTCTCACTAAGGACTGTAGGTGTTGGCCAGTCTACTGCTCTCTCTCACTAAGGACTGTAGGTGCTGCCCAGTCTACTGCTCTCTCTCACTAAGGACTGTAGGTGTTGTCCAGTCTACTGCTCTCTCTTACTAAGGACTGTAGGTGTTGGCCAGTCTACTGCTCTCTCACTAAGGACTGTAGGTGTTGGCCAGTCTACTGCTCTCTCTCACTAAGGACTGTAGGTGCTGCCCAGTCTACTGCTCTCTCTCACTAAGGACTGTAGGTGTTGGCCAGTCTACTGCTCTCTCACTAAGGACTGTAGGTGTTGGCCAGTCTTCTGCTCTCTCACTAAGGACTGTAGGTGCTGCCCAGTCTACTGCTCTCTCTCACTAAGGACTGTAGGTGCTGCCCAGTCTACTGCTCTCTCACTAAGGACTGTAGGTGTTGGCCAGTCTACTGCTCTCTCTCACTAAGGACTGTAGGTGCTGCCCAGTCTACTGCTCTCTCTCACTAAGGACTGTAGGTGCTGCCCAGTCTACTGCTCTCTCACTAAGGACTGTAGGTGTTGGCCAGTCTACTGCTCTCTCACTAAGGACTGTAGGTGCTGGCCAGTCTACTGCTCTCTCACTAAGGACTGTAGGTGTTGGCCAGTCTACTGCTCTCTCTCACTAAGGACTGTAGGTGTTGCCCAGTCTACTGCTCTCTCTCACTAAGGACTGTAGGTCCTGCCCAGTCTACTGCTCTCTCTCACTAAGGACTGTAGGTGCTGTTCAGTCTACTGCTCTCTCTCACTAAGGACTGTAGGTGCTGCCCAGTCTACTGCTCTCTCTCACTAAGGACTGTAGGTGCTGCCCAGTCTACTGCTCTCTCTCACTAAGGACTGTAGGTGTTGGCCAGTCTACTGCTCTCTCACTAAGAACTGTAGGTGTTGGCCAGTCTACTGCTCTCTCTCACTAAGGACTGTAGGTGCTGCCCAGTCTACTGCTCTCTCTCACTAAGGACTGTAGGTGCTGGCCAGTCTACTGCTCTCTCACTAAGGACTGTAGGTCCTGCCCAGTCTACTGCTCTCTCTCACTAAGGACTGTAGGTGTTGGCCAGTCTACTGCTCTCTCACTAAGGACTGTAGGTGTTGGCCAGTCTACTGCTCTCTCTCACTAAGGACTGTAGGTGTTGGCCAGTCTACCGCTCTCTCTCACTAAGGACTGTAGGTGTTGCCCAGTCTACTGCTCTCTCTCACTAAGGACTGTAGGTGCTGCCCAGTCTACTGCTCTGTCACTAAGGACTGTAGGTGTTGGCCAGTCTACTGCTCTCTCTCACTAAGGATTGTAGGTGCTGCCCAGTCTACTGCTCTCTCTCACTAAGGACTGTAGGTGTTGGCCAGTCTACCGCTCTCTCTCACTAAGGACTGTAGGTGCTGCCCAGTCTACTGCTCTCTCTCACTAAGGACTGTGGGTGTTGGCCAGTCTACTGCTCTCTCACTAAGGACTGTAGGTGTTGGCCAGTCTTCTGCTCTCTCACTAAGGACTGTAGGTGCTGCCCAGTCTACTGCTCTCTCTCACTAAGGACTGTAGGTGTTGGCCAGTCTACTGCTCTCTCTCACTAAGGACTGTAGGTGCTGCCCAGTCTACTGCTCTCTCTCACTAAGGACTGTAGGTGTTGGCCAGTCTACTGCTCTCTCTCACTAAGGACTGTAGGTGTTGGCCAGTCTACTGCTCTCTCTCACTAAGGACTGTAGGTGTTGGCCAGTCTACTGCTCTCTCTCACTAAGGACTGTAGGTGCTGCCCAGTCTACTGCTTTCTCTCACTAAGGACTGTAGGTGTTGCCCAGTCTACTGCTCTCTCTCACTAAGGACTGTAGGTGTTGGCCAGTCTACTGCTCTCTCTCACTAAGGACTGTAGGTGTTGGCCAGTCTACTGCTCTCTCTCACTAAGGACTGTAGGTGTTGGCCAGTCTACTGCTCTCTCTCACTAAGGACTGTAGGTGTTGGCCAGTCTACTGCTCTCTCTCACTAAGGACTGTAGGTGTTGGCCAGTCTACTGCTCTCTCTCACTAAGGACTGTAGGTGTTGGCCAGTCTACTGCTCTCTCTCACTAAGGACTGTAGGTGTTGGCCAGTCTTCTGCTCTCTCACTAAGGACTGTAGGTGTTGGCCAGTCTACTGCTCTCTGTCACTAAGGACTGTAGGTGTTGGCCAGTCTACTGCTCTCTCTCACTAAGGACTGTAGGTGCTGTTCAGTCTACTGCTCTCTCTCACCTGGTCTAAAGTAGTGCACTTTAATGGGCCCTATATCTGGAGTAGGGTGCCATTTGGAACATGTCACCCTGTCTCTGTCTCATCCTCAATGATGCCTTTGACCTCTCGACCCCTCTGTGACCTCTGCGTGACCCGAGAGCTTTGATGTTGTCATCTCCTCTGTGGGAGCTCAACAGAGACTTGGCCCGGAACATTCTCCTGACACGCACACACAGAAACACACACACACACAGAAACACTCACACACAGAAACAAACACACACACACACACACACACACACACACACACACACACACACACACACACACACACACGCACACACAGAAACACACACACACACAGAAACAAACAAACACACACACGCATACACACACAAACACACAGAAACAAACACAAACACACACACCAAGGAATACACAAACACGCAGAAACACACACACGCAGAAACACACACACACGCAGAAACACACACACACACAGAAGTCACTGTAACTCTTCCCCAGGTCGTTGCTGTAAAAGATAATTATGTTCTCAGTCAACTTACCTGGTAAATAAACACACAGCTATCCACAGAGACTTTGATGTCTCTCTGCCTGTTCAGACTATCCACAGAGACTTGGAGGTCTCTCTGCCTGTTCAGACTATCCACAGAGACTTGGAGGTCTCTCTGCCTGTTCAGACTATCCACAGAGACTTGGATGTCTCTCTGCCTGTTCAGACTATCCACAGAGACTTTGATGTCTCTCTGCCTGTTCAGACTATCCACAGAGACTTGGATGTCTCTCTGCCTGCAGACTATCCACAGAGACTTGGAGGTCTCTCTGCCTGTTCAGACTATCCACAGAGACTTGGATGTCTCTCTGCCTGCAGACTATCCACAGAGACTTGGAGGTCTCTCTGCCTGTTCACACTATCCACAAAGACTTGGATGTCTCTCTGCCTGTTCAGACTATCCACAGAGACTTGGAGGTCTCTCTGCCTGCAGACTATCCACAGAGACTTGGAGGTCTCTCTGCCTGTTCACACTATCCACAAAGACTTGGATGTCTCTCTGCCTGTTCACACTATCCACAGAGACTTGGATGTCTCTCTGCCTGTTCAGACTATCCACAGAGACTTGGAGGTCTCTCTGCCTGTTCACACTATCCACAAAGACTTGGAGGTCTCTCTGCCTGTTCACACTATCCACAGAGACTTGGATGTCTCTCTGCCTGCAGACTATCCACAGAGACTTGGAGGTCTCTCTGCCTGTTCACACTATCCACAAAGACTTGGAGGTCTCTCTGCCTGTTCACACTATCCACAGAGACTTGGATGTCTCTCTGCCTGTTCAGACTATCCACAGAGACTTGGATGTCTCTCTGCCTGCAGACTATCCACAGAGACTTGGATGTCTCTCTGCCTGTTCAGACTATCCACAGAGACTTGGATGTCTCTCTGCCTGCAGACTATCCACAGAGACTTGGATGTCTCTCTGCCTGTTCAGACTATCCACAGAGACTTGGAGGTCTCTCTGCCTGTTCACACTATCCACAGAGACTTGGAGGTCTCTCTGCCTGTTCAGACTATCCACAGAGACTTGGAGGTCTCTCTGCCTGTTCACACTATCCACAAAGACTTGGATGTCTCTCTGCCTGTTCAGACTATCCACAGAGACTTGGATGTCTCTCTGCCTGTTCAGACTATCCACAGAGACTTGGATGTCTCTCTGCCTGTTCAGACTATCCACAGAGACTTGGATGTCTCTCTGCCTGTTCAGACTATCCACAGAGACTTGGAGGTCTCTCTGCCTGTTCACACTATCCACAGAGACTTGGAGGTCTCTCTGCCTGTTCAGACTATCCACAGAGACTTGGAGGTCTCTCTGCCTGTTCACACTATCCACAGAGACTTGGAGGTCTCTCTGCCTGTTCAGACTATCCACAGAGACTTGGAGGTCTCTCTGCCTGTTCACACTATCCACAGAGACTTGGAGGTCTCTCTGCCTGTTCAGACTATCCACAGAGACTTGGAGGTCTCTCTGCCTGTTCACACTATCCACAGAGACTTGGAGGTCTCTCTGCCTGCAGACTATCCACAGAGACTTGGAGGTCTCTCTGCCTGTTCACACTATCCACAAAGACTTGGAGGTCTCTCTGCCTGTTCACACTATCCACAGAGACTTGGAGGTCTCTCTGCCTGTTCAGACTATCCACAGAGACTTGGGGAACCACATCATATCAGCAGTCAAGGTCGAGATTGATCTCGCACGCACGTACATGCCCACACACACACACACACACACACTATAACGCACTCACGCACACACACACAATCACACATTTTAAAAAGTGTGTGTGTTTGTCTGCATTGTTGATAAGGTTGTGTGTGCGTGTGTTAATGTGTGTGTGTGT